>NW_027514724.1:0-133601 GCF_048772815.1 Callospermophilus lateralis | reverse complement strand
GAATTCCAAACACAGCTATCTATGTAGGAGAAAACAGAGTGAAACCTAAAAATTCAAACTGTTACTGGAAACGAATGCTTCAACCTAGAAGAATAAAAATTGGGCAGCCAAGTGGGATTAGTGAAATGACCATTACCTCCAAGTTATCATCAAGATTTGGTGAAAAAATGTTTGCTCAGATTTCAGCAAACTAGTAGTTTTTTGAAGCTTGGCAACCCCTTTCAAACGAAAGTGTTTTTCGCCAGTCTCTGCATGGGGTACTTCAAGAGGAAACAAACCATAGAGATAGAACTTAGAACTACTTCATTTGGTCAAGTTTGAAAGAGCTAGCACAAACCGTGTTTGATTTAGAATTTCAAACACAGCTATCTATGTAGGAGAAAACAGAGTGAAACCTAAAAATTCAAACTGTGACTGGAAACGAATGCTTCAACCTAGAAGAATAAAAATTGGGCAGCCAGTGGGATTAGTGAACTGATCATTACCACCAAGTATCATCAAGGTTTGGTGAAAAAATGTTTGCTGAGATTTCAGCAAACGAGTAGTTTTTTGGAAGCTTGGCAACCCCTTTCAAACGAAAGTGTTTTTCGCCAGTCTCTGCATGGGGTACTTCTAGAGGAAACAAACCATAGAGATAGAACTTAGACTACTTCATTTGGTCAAGTTTCAAGGAGCTAGCACAAGCCGTGTTTGATTTAGAATTCCAAACACAGCTATCTATGTAGGAGAAAACAGAGTGAAACCTAAAAATTCAAACTGTTACTGGAAACGAATGCTTCAACCTAGAAGAATAAAAATTGGGCAGCCAAGTGGGATTAGTGAAATGACCATTACCACCAAGTATCATCAAGATTTGGTGAAAAAATGTTTGCTCAGATTTCAGCAAACTAGTAGTTTTTTGGAAGCTTGGCAACCCCTTTCAAACGAAAGTGTTTTTCGCCAGTCTCTGCATGGGTACTTCAAGAGGAAACAAACCATAGAGATAGAACTTAGAACTACTTCATTTGGTCAAGTTTGAAAGAGCTAGCACAAACCGTGTTTGATTTAGAATTTCAAACACAGCTATCTATGTAGGAGAAAACAGAGCGAAACCTAAAAATTCAAACTGTGACTGGAAACGAATGCTTCAACCTAGAAGAATAAAAATTGGGCAGCCAAGTGGGATTAGTGAACTGATCATTACCACCAAGTATCATCAAGGTTTGGTGAAAAAATGTTTGCTGAGATTTCAGCAAACGAGTAGTTTTTTGGAAGCTTGGCAACCCCTTTCAAACGAAAGTGTTTTTCGCCAGTCTCTGCATGGGGTACTTCAAGAGGAAACAAACCATAGAGATAGAACTTAGACTACTTCATTTGGTCAAGTTTCAAGGAGCTAGCACAAGCCGTGTTTGATTTAGAATTCCAAACACAGCTATCTATGTAGGAGAAAACAGAGTGAAACCTAAAAATTCAAACTGTTACTGGAAACGAATGCTTCAACCTAGAAGAATAAAAATTGGGCAGCCAAGTGGGATTAGTGAAATGACCATTACCACCAAGTATCATCAAGATTAGGTGAAAAAATGTTTGCTGAGATTTCAGCAAACTAGTAGTTTTTTGGAAGCTTGGCAACCCCTTTCAAACGAAAGTGTTTTGCGCCAGTCTCTGCATGGGGTACTTCAAGAGGAAACAAACCATAGAGATAGACCTTAGAACTACTTCATTTGGTCAAGTTTCAAGGAGCTAGCACAAACCGTGTTTGATTTAGAATTCCAAACACAGCTATCTATGTAGGAGAAAACAGAGTGAAACCTAAAAATTCAAACTGTTACTGGAAAAGAATGCTTCCACCTAGATGAATAAAAATTGGGCAGCCAAGTGGGATTAGTGAACTGATCATTACCACCAAGAATCATCAAGATTTGGTGAAAAAATGTTTGCTGAGATTTCAGCAAACTAGTAGTTTTTTGAAGCTTGGCAACCCCTTTCAAACGAAAGTGTTTTTCGCCAGTCTCTGCATGGGGTACTTCAAGAGGAAACATACCATAGAGATAGAACTTAGAACTACTTCATTTGGTCAAGTTTCAAGGAGCTAGCACAAACCGGGTTTGATTTAGAATTCCAAACACAGCTATCTATGTAGGAGAAAACAGAGTGAAACCTAAAAATTCAAAGTGTTACTGGAAACGAATGCTTGAACCTAGAAGAGTGAAAGCTGGGCAGAAAAGGGAGATTAGTGAACTGATCATTACCACCAAGTATCATCAAGATTTGGTGAAAAAATGTTTGCTGAGATTTCAGCAAACTAGTAGTTTTTTGGAAGCTTGGCAACCCCTTTCAAACGAAAGTGTTTTTCGCCAGTATCTGCATGGGGTACTTCAAGAGGAAACAAACCATAGAGATAGAACTTAGAACTACTTCATTTTGTCAAGTTTCAAGGAGCTAGCACAAACCGTGTTTGATTTAGAGTTTCAAACACATCTATCTATATAGCAGAAAACAGAGTGAAACCTAAAAATTCAAAGTGTTACTGGAAACGAATGTTTCTACCTAGAAGAATAAAAATTGGGCAGCCAAGTGGGATTAGTGAACTGATCATTACCACCAAGTATTATCAAGGTTTGGTGAAAAAATGTTTGCTGAGGTTTCAGCAAACTAGTAGTTTTTTGGAAGCTTGGCAACCCCTTTCAAACGAAAGTGTTTTTTGCCAGTCTCTCCATGGGGTACTTCAAGAGGAAACAAACCATAGAGATAGAACTTAGAACTACTTCATTTTGTCAAGTTTCAAGGAGCTCGCACAAACCGTGTTTGATTTAGAATTCCAAACACAGCTATCTATGTAGGAGAAAACAGAGTGAAACCTAAAAATTCAAACTGTTACTGGAAACGAATGCTTCAACCTAGAAGAATAAAAATTGGGCAGCCAAGTGGGATTAGTGAAATGACCATTACCACCAAGTATCATCAAGATTTGGTGAAAAAATGTTTGCTGAGATTTCAGCAAACTAGTAGTTTTTTGGAAGCTTGGCAACCCCTTTCAAACGAAAGTGTTTTTCTCCAGTCTCTGCATGGGGTACTTCAAGAGGAAACATACCATAGAGATAGAACTTAGAACTACTTCATTTGGTCAAGTTTCAAGGAGCTAGCACAAACCGTGTTTGATTTAGAATTCCAAACACAGCTATCTATGTAGGAGAAAAGAGAGTGAAACCTAAAAATTCAAACTGTTACTGGAAACGAACGATTCAACCTAGAAGAATAAAAATTGGGCAGCCAAGTGGGATTAGTGAACTGATCATTACCACCAAGTATCATCAAGGTTTGGTGAAAAAATGTTTGCTGAGATTTCAGCAAACTAGTAGTTTTTTGGAAGCTTGGCAACCCCTTTCAAACGACAGTGTTTTTCGCCAGTCTCTGCATGGGGTACTTCAAGAGGAAACAAACCATTGAAATAGAACTTAAAAGTACTTCATTTTGTCAAGTTTCAAGGAGCTAGCACAAACCGTGTTTGATTTAGAGTTTCAAACACAACTATCTATAAAGCAGAAAACAGAGTGAAACCTAAAATTCAAAGTGTTACTGGAAACGAACGCTTTGAACCTAGAGAGTGAAAGTTGGGCAGCCCAAGTGGGATTAGTGAACTGATCATTACCAGCAAATATCATCAAGTTTTGGTGAAAAAATGTTTGCTGAGATTTCAGCAAACTAGTAGTTTTTTGGAAGCTTGGCAACCCCTTTCAAACGAAAGTGTTTTGCGCCAGTCTCTGCATGGGGTTCTTCAAGAGGAAACAAAGCATAGAGATAGAACTTAGAACTACTTCATTTTGTCAAGTTTCAAGAGCTAGCACAAACCGTGTTTGATTTAGAGTTTCAAACACATCTATCTATATAGCAGAAAACAGAGTGAAAAATAAAAAATTCAAAGGTGTTACTGAAACGAACGCTTGAACCTAGAAGAATGAAAGTTGGGCAGCCAAGTGGGATTAGTGAACTGATCATTACCACCAAGTATCATCAAGATTTGGTGAAAAAATGTTTGCTGAGATTTCAGCAAACTAGTAGGTTTTTGGAAGCTTGGCAACCCCTTTCAAACGAAAGTGTTTTTCGCCAGTCTCTGCATGGGGTACTTCAAGAGGAAACAAACCATTGAGATAGAACTTAGAACTACTTCATTTTGTCAAGTTTCAAGGAGCTACCACAAACCGTGTTTGATTTAGAGTTTCAAACACATCTATCTATATAGCAGAAAACAGAGTGAAACCTAAAAATTCAAACTGTTACTTGAAATGAACGCTTGAACCTAGAAGAGTGACAGTTGGGCAGCTAAGTGGGATTAGTGAACTGATCATTACCACCAAGTATCATCAAGATTTGGAGAAAAAATGTTTGCTGAGGTTTCAGCAAACTAGTAGTTTTTTGGAAGCTTGGCAACGCCTTTCAAACGAAAGTGTTTTTCGCCAGTCTCTCCATGGGGTACTTCAGGAGGAAACAAACCATAGAGATAGAACTTAGAACTACTTCATTTTGTCAAGTTTCAAGGAGCTAGCACAAACCGTGTTTGATTTAGAATTCCAAACACAGCTATCTATGTAGGCGAAAACAGAGTGAAACCTAAAAATTCAAACTGTTACTGGAAAAGAATGATTCTACCTAGAAGAATAAAAATTGGGCAGCCAATTGGGATTAGTGAACTGATCTATACCACCAAGTATCATCAAGATTTGGTGAAAAAATTTTTGCTGAGATTTCAGCAAACTAGAAGTTTTTTGGAAGCTTGGCAACCCCTTTCAAACGAAAGTGTTTTTCGCCAGTCTCTGCATGGGGTACTTCAAGAGGAAACAAACCATAGAGATAGAACTTAGAACTACTTCATTTTGTCAAGTTTCAAGGAGCTAGCACAAACCGTGTTTGATTTAGAATTCCAAACACAGCTATCTATGTAGGAGAAAACAGAGTGAAACCTAAAAATTCAAACTGTTACTGGAAACGAATGCTTCAACCTAGAAGAATAAAAATTGGGCAGCCAAGTGGGATTAGTGAAATGACCATTACCACCAAGTATCATCAAGATTTGGTGAAAAAATGTTTGCTCAGATTTCAGCAAACTAGTAGTTTTTTGGAAGCTTGGCAACCCCTTTCAAACGAAAGTGTTTTTCGCCAGTCTCTGCATGGGGTACTTCAAGAGGAAACAAACCATAGAGATAGAACTTAGAACTACTTCATTTGGTCAAGTTTGAAAGAGCTAGCACAAACCGTGTTTGATTTAGAATTTCAAACACAGCTATCTATGTAGGAGAAAACAGAGTGAAACCTAAAAATTCAAACTGTGACTGGAAACGAATGCTTCAACCTAGAAGAATAAAAATTGGGCAGCCAAGTGGGATTAGTGAACTGATCATTACCACCAAGTATCATCAAGGTTTGGTGAAAAAATGTTTGCTGAGATTTCAGCAAACGAGTAGTTTTTTGGAAGCTTGGCAACCCCTTTCAAACGAAAGTGTTTTTCGCCAGTCTCTGCATGGGGTACTTCTAGAGGAAACAAACCATAGAGATAGAACTTAGACTACTTCATTTGGTCAAGTTTCAAGGAGCTAGCACAAGCCGTGTTTGATTTAGAATTCCAAACACAGCTATCTATGTAGGAGAAAACAGAGTGAAACCTAAAAATTCAAACTGTTACTGGAAACGAATGCTTCAACCTAGAAGAATAAAAATTGGGCAGCCAAGTGGGATTAGTGAAATGACCATTACCACCAAGTATCATCAAGATTTGGTGAAAAAATGTTTGCTCAGATTTCAGCAAACTAGTAGTTTTTTGGAAGCTTGGCAACCCCTTTCAAACGAAAGTGTTTTTCGCCAGTCTCTGCATGGGGTACTTCAAGAGGAAACAAACCATAGAGATAGAACTTAGAACTACTTCATTTGGTCAAGTTTGAAAGAGCTAGCACAAACCGTGTTTGATTTAGAATTTCAAACACAGCTATCTATGTAGGAGAAAACAGAGCGAAACCTAAAAATTCAAACTGTGACTGGAAACGAATGCTTCAACCTAGAAGAATAAAAATTGGGCAGCCAAGTGGGATTAGTGAACTGATCATTACCACCAAGTATCATCAAGGTTTGGTGAAAAAATGTTTGCTGAGATTTCAGCAAACGAGTAGTTTTTTGGAAGCTTGGCAACCCCTTTCAAACGAAAGTGTTTTTCGCCAGTCTCTGCATGGGGTACTTCAAGAGGAAACAAACCATAGAGATAGAACTTAGACTACTTCATTTGGTCAAGTTTCAAGGAGCTAGCACAAGCCGTGTTTGATTTAGAATTCCAAACACAGCTATCTATGTAGGAGAAAACAGAGTGAAACCTAAAAATTCAAACTGTTACTGGAAACGAATGCTTCAACCTAGAAGAATAAAAATTGGGCAGCCAAGTGGGATTAGTGAAATGACCATTACCACCAAGTATCATCAAGATTAGGTGAAAAAATGTTTGCTGAGATTTCAGCAAACTAGTAGTTTTTTGGAAGCTTGGCAACCCCTTTCAAACGAAAGTGTTTTGCGCCAGTCTCTGCATGGGGTACTTCAAGAGGAAACAAACCATAGAGATAGACCTTAGAACTACTTCATTTGGTCAAGTTTCAAGGAGCTAGCACAAACCGTGTTTGATTTAGAATTCCAAACACAGCTATCTATGTAGGAGAAAACAGAGTGAAACCTAAAAATTCAAACTGTTACTGGAAAAGAATGCTTCAACCTAGATGAATAAAAATTGGGCAGCCAAGTGGGATCAGTGAACTGATCATTACCACCAAGAATCATCAAGATTTGGTGAAAAAATGTTTGCTGAGATTTCAACAAACTAGTAGTTTTTTGAAGCTTGGCAACCCCTTTCAAACGAAAGTGTTTTTCGCCAGTCTCTGCATGGGGTACTTCAAGAGGAAACAAACCATAGAGATAGAACTTAGAACTACTTCATTTGGTCAAGTTTCAAGGAGCTAGCACAAACCGGGTTTGATTTAGAATTCCAAACACAGCTATCTATGTAGGAGAAAACAGAGTGAAACCTAAAAATTCAAAGTGTTACTGGAAACGAATGCTTGAACCTAGAAGAGTGAAAGCTGGGCAGAAAAGGGAGATTAGTGAACTGATCATTACCACCAAGTATCATCAAGATTTGGTGAAAAAATGTTTGCTGAGATTTCAGCAAACTAGTAGTTTTTTGGAAGCTTGGCAACCCCTTTCAAACGAAAGTGTTTTTCGCCAGTCTCTGCATGGGGTACTTCAAGAGGAAACAAACCATAGAGATAGAACTTAGAACTACTTCATTTTGTCAAGTTTCAAGGAGCTAGCACAAACCGTGTTTGATTTAGAGTTTCAAACACATCTATCTATATAGCAGAAAACAGAGTGAAACCTAAAAATTCAAAGTGTTACTGGAAACGAATGTTTCTACCTAGAAGAATAAAAATTGGGCAGCCAAGTGGGATTAGTGAACTGATCATTACCACCAAGTATTATCAAGGGTTGTTGAAAAAATGTTTGCTGAGGTTTCAGCAAACTAGTAGTTTTTTGGAAGCTTGGCAACCCCTTTCAAACGAAAGTGTTTTTTGCCAGTCTCTCCATGGGGTACTTCAAGAGGAAACAAACCATAGAGATAGAACTTAGAACTACTTCATTTTGTCAAGTTTCAAGGAGCTCGCACAAACCGTGTTTGATTTAGAATTCCAAACACAGCTATCTATGTAGGAGAAAACAGAGTGAAACCTAAAAATTCAAACTGTTACTGGAAACGAATGCTTCAACCTAGAAGAATAAAAATTGGGCAGCCAAGTGGGATTAGTGAAATGACCATTACCACCAAGTATCATCAAGATTTGGTGAAAAAATGTTTGCTGAGATTTCAGCAAACTAGTAGTTTTTTGGAAGCTTGGCAACCCCTTTCAAACGAAAGTGTTTTTCTCCAGTCTCTGCATGGGGTACTTCAAGAGGAAACAAACCATAGAGATAGAACTTAGAACTACTTCATTTGGTCAAGTTTCAAGGAGCTAGCACAAACCGTGTTTGATTTAGAATTCCAAACACAGCTATCTATGTAGGAGAAAAGAGAGTGAAACCTAAAAATTCAAACTGTTTCTGGAAACGAACGATTCAACCTAGAAGAATAAAAATTGGGCAGCCATGTGGGATTAGTGAACTGATCATTACCACCAAGTATCATCAAGATTTGGTGAAAAAATGTTTGCTGAGATTACAGCAAACTAGTAGTTTTTTGGAAGCTTGGCAACCCCTTTCAAACGACAGTGTTTTTCGCCAGTCTCTGCATGGGGTACTTCAAGAGGAAACAAACCATTGAAATAGAACTTAAAAGTACTTCATTTTGTCAAGTTTCAAGGAGCTAGCACAAACCGTGTTTGATTTAGAGTTTCAAACACATCTATCTATAAAGCAGAAAACAGAGTGAAACCTAAAAATTCAAAGTGTTACTGGAAACGAACTCTTGAACCTAGAAGAGTGAAAGTTGGGCAGCCAAGTGGGATTAGTGAACTGATCATTACCAGCAAGTATCATCAAGATTTGGAGAAAAAATGTTTGCTGAGGTTTCAGCAAACTAGTAGTTTTTTGGAAGCTTGGCAACCCCTTTCAAACGAAAGTGTTTTTCGCCAGTCTCTGCATGGGGTACTTCAAGAGGAAACAAACCATAGAGATAGAACTTAGAACTACTTCATTTTGTCAAGTTTCAAGGAGCTAGCACAAACCGTGTTTGATTTAGAGTTTCAAACACATCTATCTATATAGCAGAAAACAGAGTGAAAAATAAAAATTCAAAGTGTTACTGGAAACGAACGCTTGAACCTAGAAGAATGAAAGTTGGGCAGCCAAGTGGGATTAGTGAACTGATCATTACCACCAAGTATCATCAAGATTTGTTGAAAAAATGTTTGCTGAGATTTCAGCAAACTAGTAGTTTTTTGGAAGCTTGGCAACCCCTTTCAAACGAAAGTGTTTTTCGCCAGTCTCTGCATGGGGTACTTCAAGAGGAAACAAACCATTGAGATAGAACTTTGAACTACTTCATTTTTTCAAGTTTCAAGGAGCTAGCACAAACCGTGTTTGATTTAGAGTTTCAAACACATCTATCTATATAGCAGAAAACAGAGTGAAACCTAAAAATTCAAACTGTTACTTGAAATGAACGCTTGAACCTAGAAGAGTGACAGTTGGGCAGCTAAGTGGGATTAGTGAACTGATCATTACCACCAAGTATCATCAAGATTTGGAGAAAAAATGTTTGCTGAGGTTTCAGCAAACTAGTAGTTTTTTGGAAGCTTGGCAACGCCTTTCAAACGAAAGTGTTTTTCGCCAGTCTCTCCATGGGGTACTTCAAGAGGAAACAAACCATAGAGATAGAACTTAGAACTACTTCATTTTGTCAAGTTTCAAGGAGCTAGCACAAACCGTGTTTGATTTAGAATTCCAAACACAGCTATCTATGTAGGCGAAAACAGAGTGAAACCTAAAAATTCAAACTGTTACTGGAAAAGAATGATTCTACCTAGAAGAATAAAAATTGGGCAGCCAATTGGGATTAGTGAACTGATCTATACCACCAAGTATCATCAAGATTTGGTGAAAAAATTTTTGCTGAGATTTCAGCAAACTAGAAGTTTTTTGGAAGCTTGGCAACCCCTTTCAAACGAAAGTGTTTTTCGCCAGTCTCTGCATGGGGTACTTCAAGAGGAAACAAACCATACAGATAGAACTTAGAACTACTTCATTTTGTCAAGTTTCAAGGAGCTAGCACAAACCGTGTTTGATTTAGAATTCCAAACACAGCTATCTATGTAGGAGAAAACAGAGTGAAACCTAAAAATTCAAACTGTTACTGGAAACGAATGCTTCAACCTAGAAGAATAAAAATTGGGCAGCCAAGTGGGATTAGTGAAATGACCATTACCACCAAGTATCATCAAGATTTGGTGAAAAAATGTTTGCTGAGATTTCAGCAAACTAGTAGTTTTTTGGAAGCTTGGCAACCCCTTTCAAACGAAAGTGTTTTTCGCCAGTCTCTGCATGGGGTACTTCACGAGGAAACAAACCATAGAGATAGAACTTAGAACTACTTCATTTTGTCAAGTTTCAAGGAGCTAGCACAAACCGTGTTTGATTTAGAATTCCAAACACAGCTATCTATGTATGAGAAAACAGAGTGAAACCTAAAAATTCAAACTGTTACTGGAAACGAACGATTCAACCTAGAAGAATAAAAATTGGGCAGCCAAGTATGATTAGTGAACTGATCATTATCACCAACTATCATCAAGATTTGGTGAAAAAATGTTTGCTGAGACTTCAGCAAACTAGTAGTTTTTTGGAAGCTTGGCAACCCCTTTCAAACGACAGTGTTTTTCGCCAGTCTCTGCATGGGGTACTTCAAGAGGAAACAAACCATAGAGATAGAACTTAGAACTACTTCATTTGGTCAAGTTTGAAGGAGCTAGCACAAACCGTGTTTGATTTAGAATTTCAAACACAGCTATCTATGTAGGAGAAAACAGAGTGAAACCTAAAAATTCAAACTGTGACTGGAAACGAATGCTTCAACCTAGAAGAATAAAAATTGGGCAGCCAAGTGGGATTAGTGAACTGATCATTACCACCAAGTATCATCAAGGTTTGGTGAAAAAATGTTTGCTGAGATTTCAGCAAACGAGTAGTTTTTTGGAAGCTTGGCAACCCCTTTCAAACGAAAGTGTTTTTCGCCAGTCTCTGCATTGGGTACTTCAAGAGGAAACAAACCATAGAGATAGAACTTAGACTACTTCATTTGGTCAAGTTTCAAGGAGCTAGCACAAGCCGTGTTTGATTTAGAATTCCAAACACAGCTATCTATGTAGGAGAAAACAGAGTGAAACCTAAAAATTCAAACTGTTACTGGAAACGAATGCTTCAACCTAGAAGAATAAAAATTGGGCAGCCAAGTGGGATTAGTGAAATGACCATTACCACCAAGTATCATCAAGATTAGGTGAAAAAATGTTTGCTGAGATTTCAGCAAACTAGTAGTTTTTTGGAAGCTTGGCAACCCCTTTCAAACGAAAGTGTTTTGCGCCAGTCTCTGCATGGGGTACTTCAAGAGGAAACAAACCATAGAGATAGACCTTAGAACTACTTCATTTGGTCAAGTTTCAAGGAGCTAGCACAAACCGTGTTTGATTTAGAATTCCAAACACAGCTATCTATGTAGGAGAAAACAGAGTGAAACCTAAAAATTCAAACTGTTACTGGAAAAGAATGCTTCAACCTAGATGAATAAAAATTGGGCAGCCAAGTGGGATTAGTGAACTGACCATTACCACCAAGAATCATCAAGATTTGGTGAAAAAATGTTTGCTGAGATTTCAGCAAACTAGTAGTTTTTTGAAGCTTGGCAACCCCTTTCAAACGAAAGTGTTTTTCGCCAGTCTCTGCATGGGGTACTTCAAGAGGAAACAAACCATAGAGATAGAACTTAGAACTACTTCATTTGGTCAAGTTTCAAGGAGCTAGCACAAACCGGGTTTGATTTAGAATTCCAAACACAGCTATCTATGTAGGAGAAAACAGAGTGAAACCTAAAAATTCAAAGTGTTACTGGAAACGAATGCTTGAACCTAGAAGAGTGAAAGCTGGGCAGAAAAGGGAGATTAGTGAACTGATCATTACCACCAAGTATCATCAAGATTTGGTGAAAAAATGTTTGCTGAGATTTCAGCAAACTAGTAGGTTTTTGGAAGCTTGGCAACCCCTTTCAAACGAAAGTGTTTTTCGCCAGTCTCTGCATGGGGTACTTCAAGAGGAAACAAACCATAGAGATAGAACTTAGAACTACTTCATTTTGTCAAGTTTCAAGGAGCTAGCACAAACCGTGTTTGATTTAGAGTTTCAAACACATCTATCTATATAGCAGAAAACAGAGTGAAACCTAAAAATTCAAAGTGTTACTGGAAACGAATGTTTCTACCTAGAAGAATAAAAATTGGGCAGCCAAGTGGGATTAGTGAACTGATCATTACCACCAAGTATTATCAAGGTTTGGTGAAAAAATGTTTGCTGAGGTTTCAGCAAACTAGTAGTTTTTTGGAAGCTTGGCAACCCCTTTCAAACGAAAGTGTTTTTTGCCAGTCTCTCCATGGGGTACTTCAAGAGGAAACAAACCATAGAGATAGAACTTAGAACTACTTCATTTTGTCAAGTTTCAAGGAGCTCGCACAAACCGTGTTTGATTTAGAATTCCAAACACAGCTATCTATGTAGGAGAAAACAGAGTGAAACCTAAAAATTCAAACTGTTACTGGAAACGAATGCTTCAACCTAGAAGAATAAAAATTGGGCAGCCAAGTGGGATTAGTGAAATGACCATTACCACCAAGTATCATCAAGATTTGGTGAAAAAATGTTTGCTGAGATTTCAGCAAACTAGTAGTTTTTTGGAAGCTTGGCAACCCCTTTCAAACGAAAGTGTTTTTCTCCAGTCTCTGCATGGGGTACTTCAAGAGGAAACAAACCATAGAGATAGAACTTAGAACTACTTCATTTGGTCAAGTTTCAAGGAGCTAGCACAAACCGTGTTTGATTTAGAATTCCAAACACAGCTATCTATGTAGGAGAAAAGAGAGTGAAACCTAAAAATTCAAACTGTTTCTGGAAACGAACGATTCAACCTAGAAGAATAAAAATTGGGCAGCCATGTGGGATTAGTGAACTGATCATTACCACCAAGTATCATCAAGATTTGGTGAAAAAATGTTTGCTGAGATTACAGCAAACTAGTAGTTTTTTGGAAGCTTGGCAACCCCTTTCAAACGACAGTGTTTTTCGCCAGTCTCTGCATGGGGTACTTCAAGAGGAAACAAACCATTGAAATAGAACTTAAAAGTACTTCATTTTGTCAAGTTTCAAGGAGCTAGCACAAACCGTGTTTGATTTAGAGTTTCAAACACATCTATCTATAAAGCAGAAAACAGAGTGAAACCTAAAAATTCAAAGTGTTACTGGAAACGAACGCTTGAACCTAGAAGAGTGAAAATTGGGCAGCCAAGTGGGATTAGTGAACTGATCATTACCAGCAAGTATCATCAAGATTTGGAGAAAAAATGTTTGCTGAGGTTTCAGCAAACTAGTAGTTTTTTGGAAGCTTGGCAACCCCTTTCAAACGAAAGTGTTTTTCGCCAGTCTCTGCATGGGGTACTTCAAGAGGAAACAAACCATAGAGATAGAACTTAGAACTACTTCATTTTGTCAAGTTTCAAGGAGCTAGCACAAACCGTGTTTGATTTAGAGTTTCAAACACATCTATCTATATAGCAGAAAACAGAGTGAAAAATAAAAATTCAAAGTGTTACTGGAAACAAAGGCTTGAACCTAGAAGAATGAAAGTTGGGCAGCCAAGTGGGATTAGTGAACTGATCATTACCACCAAGTATCATCAAGATTTGGTGAAAAAATGTTTGCTGAGATTTCAGCAAACTAGTAGTTTTTTGGAAGCTTGGCAACCCCTTTCAAACGAAAGTGTTTTTCGCCAGTCTCTGCATGGGGTACTTCAAGAGGAAACAAACCATTGAGATAGAACTTAGAACTACTTCATTTTGTCAAGTTTCAAGGAGCTAGCACAAACCGTGTTTGATTTAGAGTTTCAAACACATCTATCTATATAGCAGAAAACAGTGTGAAACCTAAAAATTCAAACTGTTACTTGAAATGAACGCTTGAACCTAGAAGAGTGACAGTTGGGCAGCTAAGTGGGATTAGTGAACTGATCATTACCACCAAGTATCATCAAGATTTGGAGAAAAAATGTTTGCTGAGGTTTCAGCAAACTAGTAGTTTTTTGGAAGCTTGGCAACGCCTTTCAAACGAAAGTGTTTTTCGCCAGTCTCTCCATGGGGTACTTCAAGAGGAAACAAACCATAGATATAGAACTTAGAACTACTTCATTTTGTCAAGTTTCAAGGAGCTAGCACAAACCGTGTTTGATTTAGAATTCCAAACACAGCTATCTATGTAGGCGAAAACAGAGTGAAACCTAAAAATTCAAACTGTTACTGGAAAAGAATGATTCTACCTAGAAGAATAAAAATTGGGCAGCCAAGTGGGATTAGTGAACTGATCTATACCACCAAGTATCATCAAGATTTCGTGAAAAAATTTTTGCTGAGATTTCAGCAAACTAGAAGTTTTTTGGAAGCTTGGCAACCCCTTTCAAACGAAAGTGTTTTTCGCCAGTCTCTGCATGGGGTACTTCAAGAGGAAACAAACCATAGAGATAGAACTTAGAACTACTTCATTTTGTCAAGTTTCAAGGAGCTAGCACAAACCGTGTTTGATTTAGAATTCCAAACACAGCTATCTATGTAGGAGAAAACAGAGTGAAACCTAAAAATTCAAACTGTTACTGGAAACGAATGTTTCAACCTAGAAGAATAAAAATTGGGCAGCCAAGTGGGATTAGTGAAATGACCATTACCACCAAGTATCATCAAGATTTGGTGAAAAAATGTTTGCTGAGATTTCAGCAAACTAGTAGTTTTTTGGAAACTTGGCAACCCCTTTCAAACGAAAGTGTTTTTCGCCAGTCTCTGCATGGGGTACTTCAAGAGGAAACAAACCATAGAGATAGAACTTAGAACTACTTCATTTGGTCAAGTTTGAAGGAGCTAGCACAAACCGTGTTTGATTTAGAATTTCAAACACAGCTATCTATGTAGGAGAAAACAGAGTGAAACCTAAAAATTCAAACTGTGACTGGAAACGAATGCTTCAACCTAGAAGAATAAAAATTGGGCAGCCAAGTGGGATTAGTGAACTGATCATTACCACCAAGTATCATCAAGGTTTGGTGAAAAAATGTTTGCTGAGATTTCAGCAAACGAGTAGTTTTTTGGAAGCTTGGCAACCCCTTTCAAACGAAAGTGTTTTTCGCCAGTCTCTGCATGGGGTACTTCAAGAGGAAACAAACCATAGAGATAGAACTTAGACTACTTCATTTGGTCAAGTTTCAAGGAGCTAGCACAAACCGTGTTTGATTTAGAATTCCAAACACAGCTATCTATGTAGGAGAAAACAGAGTGAAACCTAAAAATTCAAACTGTTCCTGGAAACGAATGCTTCTACCTAGAAGAATAAAAATTTGGCAGCCAAGTGGGATTAGTGAACTGATCATTACCACCAAGTATCATCAAGATTAGGTGAAAAAATGTTTGCTGAGATTTCAGCAAACTAGTAGTTTTTTGGAAGCTTGGCAACCCCTTTCAAACGAAAGTGTTTTGCGCCAGTCTCTGCATGGGGAACTTCAAGAGGAAACAAACCATAGAGATAGACCTTAGAACTACTTCATTTGGTCAAGTTTCAAGGAGCTAGCACAAACCGTGTTTGATTTAGAATTCCAAACACAGCTATCTATGTAGGAGAAAACAGAGTGAAACCTAAAAATTCAAACTGTTACTGGAAAAGAATGCTTCAACCTAGATGAATAAAAATTGTTCAGCCAAGTGGGATTAGTGAACTGATCATTACCACCAAGAATCATCAAGATTTGGTGAAAAAATGTTTGCTGAGATTTCAGCAAACTAGTAGTTTTTTGAAGCTTGGCAACCCCTTTCAAACGAAAGTGTTTTTCGCCAGTCTCTGCATGGGGTACTTCAAGAGGAAACAAACCATAGAGATAGAACTTAGAACTACTTCATTTGGTCAAGTTTCAAGGAGCTAGCACAAACCGGGTTTGATTTAGAATTCCAAACACAGCTATCTATGTAGGAGAAAACAGAGTGAAACCTAAAAATTCAAAGTGTTACTGGAAACGAATGCTTGAACCTAGAAGAGTGAAAGCTGGGCAGAAAAGGGAGATTAGTGAACTGATCATTACCACCAAGTATCATCAAGATTTGGTGAAAAAATGTTTGCTGAGATTTCAGCAAACTAGTAGTTTTTTGGAAGCTTGGCAACCCCTTTCAAACGAAAGTGTTTTTCGCCAGTCTCTGCATGGGGTACTTCAAGAGGAAACAAACCATAGAGATAGAACTTAGAGCTACTTCATTTGGTCAAGTTTCAAGGAGCTAGCACAAACCGTGTTTGATTTAGAGTTTCAAGCACATCTATCTATATAGCAGAAAACAGAGTGAAATCTAAAAATTCAAAGTGTTACTGGAAACGAACGCTTGAACCTAGAAGAGTGAAAATTTGGCAGCCAAGTGGGGTTAGTGAACTGATCCTTACCACCAAGTATCATCAAGATTTGGTGAAAAAATGTTTGCTGAGATTTCAGCAAACTAGTAGTTTTTTGGAAGCTTGGCAACCCCTTTCAAACGAAAGTGTTTTTCGCCAGTCTCTGCATGGGCTACTTCAAGAGGATACAAACCATAGAGATAGAACTTAGAACTATTTCATTTGGTCAAGTTTCAAGGAGCTAGCACAAACCGTGTTTGATTTAGAATTCCAAACACAGCTATCTATGTAGGAGAAAACAGACTGAAACCTAAAAATTCAAACTGTTACTGGAAACGAATGCTTCAACCTAGAAGAATAAAAATTGAACAGCCAAGTGGGCTTAGTGATCTGATCATTACCACCAAGTATAATCAAGATTTGGTGAAAAAATGTTTGTTGATATTTCGGCAATCTAGTAGTTTTTTGGAAGCTTGGCAACCCCTTTCAAACGAAAGAGTTTTTCACCAGTCTCTGCATGGGGTACTTCAAGAGGAAACAAACCATAGAGATAGAACTTAGAACTACTTCATTTGGTCAAGTTTCAAGGAGCTAGCGCAAACCGTGTTTGATTTAGAATTCCAAACACAGCTATCTATGTAGGAGAAAACAGAGTGAAACCTACAAATTCAAAGTGTTACTGGAAACGAACGCTTGAACCTAGAAGAGTGAAAGTTGGGCAGCCAAGTGAGATTAGTGAACTGATCATTATCACCAAGTATCATCAAGATTTGGTGAAAAAATGTTTGCTGAGATTTCAGCAAACTAGTAGTTTTTTGGAAGCTTGGCAACCCCTTTCAAACGAAAGTGTTTTTCGCCAGTCTCTGCATGGGGTACTTCAAGAGGAAACAAACCATAGAGATAGAACTTAGAACTACTTCATTTTGTCAAGTTTCAAGAAGCTAGCACAAACCGTGTTTGATTTAGAGTTTCAAACACATCTATCTGTATAGCAGAAAACAGAGTGAAACCTAAAAATTCAAACTGTTACTGGAAAGGAATGCTTCTACCTAGAAGAAAAAAAATTGGGCAGCCAAGTGGGATTAGTGAACTGATCATTATCACCAAGTATCATAAAGATTTGGTGAAAAAATGTTTGCTGAGATTTGAGCAAACTAGTAGTGTTTTGGAAGCTTGGCAACCCCTTTCAAACGAAAGTGTTTTTCGCAAGTCTCTGCATGGGGTACTTCAAGAGGAAACAAACCATAGAGAGAGAACTTAAAACTACTTCATTTTGTCAAGTTTCAAGGAGCTAGCACAAACCGTGTTTGATTTAGAATTAAAAACACAGCTATCTATGTAGGAGAAAACAGAGTGAAACCTAAAAATTCAAACTGTTACTGGAAACGAATGCTTCAACCTAGAAGAATAAAAATTGGGCAGCCAAGTGGGATTAGTGAAATGACCATTACCACCAAGTATCATCAAGATTTGGTGAAAAAATGTTTGCTGAGATTTCAGCAAACTAGTAGTTTTTTGGAAGCTTGGCAACCCCTTTCAAACGAAAGTGTTTTTCGCCAGTCTCTGCATGGGGTACTTCATGAGGAAACAAACCATAGAGATAGAACTTAGAACTACTTCATTTTGTCAAGTTTCAAGGAGGTAGCACAAACCGTGTTTGATTTAGAATTCCAAACACAGCTATCTATGTAGGAGAAAACAGAGTGAAACCTAAGAATTCAAACTGTTACTGGAAACGAACGATTCAACCTAGAAGAATAAAAATTTGGCAGCCAAGTGGGATTAGTGAACTGATCATTATCACCAAGTATCATCAAGATTTGGTGAAAAAATGTTTGCTGAGACTTCAGCAAACTAGTAGTTTTTTGGAAGCTTGGCAACCCCTTTCAAACGACAGTGTTTTTCGCCAGTCTCTGCATAGGGTACTTCAAGAGGAAACAAACCATAGAGATAGAACTTAGAACTACTTCATTTTGTCAAGTTTCAAGGAGCTAGCACAAACCGTGTTTGATTTAGAGTTTCAAACACATCTATTTATATAGCAGAAAACAGAGTGAAACCTAAAAATTCAAAGTGTTACTGGAAACGAACGCTTGAACCTAGAAGAGTGAAAGTTGGGCAGCCAAGTGGGATTAGTGAACTGATCATTACCAGCAAGTATCATCAAGGTTTGGTGAAAAAATGTTTGCTGAGATTTCAGCAAACTAGTAGTTTTTTGGAAGCTTGGCAACCCCTTTCAAACGAAAGTGTTTTGCGCCAGTCTCTGCATGGGGTACTTCAAGAGGAAACAAACCATAGAGATAGAACTTAGAACTACTTCATTTTGTCAAGTTTCAAGGAGGTAGCACAAACCGTGTTTGATTTAGAGTTTCAAACACATCTATCTATATAGCAGAAAACAGAGTGAAACCTAAAAATTCAAAGTGTTACTGGAAACGAACGCTTGAACCTAGAAGAGTGAAAGTTGGGCAGCCAAGTGTAATTAGTGAACTGATCATTACCACCAAGTATCATCAAGATTTGGTTTAAAAATATTTGCTGAGATTTCAGCAAACTAGTAGTTTTTTGGAAGCTTGGCAACCCCTTTCAAACGCAAGTGTTTTTCGCCAGTCTGCATGGGGTAGTTCAAGAGGAAACAAACCATAGAGATAGAACTTAGACTACTTCATTTGTTCAAGTTTCAAGGAGCTAGCACAAACCATGTTTGATTTAGAATTCCAAACACAGCTATCTATGTTGGAGAAAACAGAGTGAAAAATAAAAATTCAAACTGTTACTGGAAACGAATGCTTCAACCTAGATGAATAAAAATGGGGCAGCCAAGTGGGATTAGTGAACTGATCATTACCACCAAGTATCATCAAGATTTGGTGAAAAAATGTTTGATGAGATTTCAGCAAACTAGTAGTTTTTTGGAAGCTTGGCAACCCCTTTCAAACGAAAGTGTTTTTCGCCAGTCTCTGCATGGGGGCCTTCAAGAGGAAACAAACCATAGAGATAGAACTTAGAACTACTTCATTTGGTCAAGTTTCAAGGAGCTAGCACAAACCGTGTTTGATTTAGAGTTTCAAACACATCTATCTATATAGCAGAAAACAGAGTGAAACCTAAAAATTCAAAGTGTTACTGGAAACGAATGCTTGAACCTAGAAGAGTGAAAGTTGGGCAGCCAAGTGGGATTAGTGAACTGATCACTACCACCAAGTATCATCAAGTTTTGGTGAAAAAATGTTTGCTGAGATTTCAGCAAACTAGTAGTTTTTTGGAAGCTTGGCCACCCCTTTCAAACGAAAGTGTTTTGCGCCAGTCTCTGCATGGGGTACTTCAAAAGGAAACAAACCACAGAGATAGAACTTAGAACTACTTCATTTGGTCAAGTTTCAAGGAGCTAGCACAAACCGTGTTTGATTTAGAATTCCAAACACAGCTATCTATGTAGGAGAAAACAGAGTGAAACCTAAAAATTCAAACTGTTACTGGAAACGAATGCTTCAACCTAGAAGAATAAAAATTGAGCAGCCAAGTGGGATTAGTGAACTGATCATTCCCACCAAGTATCATCAAGATGTGGTGAAAAACTGTTTGCTGAGATTTCAGCAAACTAGTAGTTTTTTGGAAGCTTGGCAACCCCTTTCAAACGAAAGTGTTTTTCGCCAGTCTCTGCATGGGGTACTTCAAGAGGAAACAAACCATAGAGATAGAACTTAGAACTACTTCATTTGGTCAAGTTTCAAGAAGCTAGCAAAAACCGTGTTTGATTTAGAGTTTCAAACACATCTATCTATATAGCAGAAAACAGAGTGAAACCTAAAAATTCAAATTGTTACTGGAAAGGAATGCTTCTACCTAGAAGAAAAAAATTGGGCAGCCAAGTGGGATTAGTGAACTGATCATTATCACCAAGTATCATAAAGATTTGGTGAAAAAATGTTTGCTGACATTTCAGCAAACTAGTAGTGTTTTGGAAGCTTGGCAACCCCTTTCAAACGAAAGTGTTTTTCGCAAGTCTCTGCATGGGGTACTTCAAGAGGAAACAAACCATAGAGATAGAACTTAAAACTACTTCATTTTGTCAAGTTTCAAGGAGCTAGCACAAACCGTGTTTGATTTAGAATTAAAAACACAGCTATCTATGTAGGAGAAAACAGAGTGAAACCTAAAAATTCAAACTGTTACTGGAAACGAATGCTTCAACCTAGAAGAATAAAAATTGGGCAGCCAAGTGGGATTAGTGAAATGACCATTACCACCAAGTATCATCAAGATTTGGTGAAAAAATGTTTGCTGAGATTTCAGCAAACTAGTAGTTTTTTGGAAGCTTGGCAACCCCTTTCAAACGAAAGTGTTTTTCGCCAGTCTCTGCATGGGGTACTTCAAGAGGAAACAAACCATAGAGATAGAACTTAGAACTACTTCATTTTGTCAAGTTTCAAGGAGCTAGCACAAACCGTGTTTGATTTAGAATTCCAAACACAGCTATCTATGTAGGAGAAAACAGAGTGAAACCTAAAAATTCAAACTGTTACTGGAAACGAACGATTCAACCTAGAAGAATAAAAATTGGGCAGCCAGGTTGGATTAGTGAACTGACCATTATCACCAAGTATCATCAAGATTTGGTGAAAAAATGTTTGCTGAGATTTCAGCAAACTAGTAGTTTTTTGGAAGCTTGGCAACCCCTTTCAAACGACAGTGTTTTTCGCCAGTCTCTGCATGGGGTACTTCAAGAGGAAACAAACTATAGAAATAGAACTTAGAACTACTTCATTTTGTCAAGTTTCAAGGAGCTAGCACAAACCGTGTTTGATTTAGAGTTTCAAACACATCTATCTATATAGCAGAAAACAGAGTGAAACCTAAAAATTCAAAGTGTTACTGGAAAAGAACGCTTGAACCTAGAAGAGAGAAAGTTGGGCAGCCAAGTGGGATTAGTGAACTGATCATTACCACCAAGTATCATCAAGATTTGGTGAAAAAATGTTTGCTGAGATTTCAGCAAACTAGTAGTTTTTTGGAAGCTTGGCAACCCCTTTCAAACGAAAGTGTTTTTCGCCAGTCTCTGCATGGGGTACTTCAAGAGGAAACAAACCATAGAGATAGAACTTAGACTACTTCATTTGTTCAAGTTTCAAGGAGCTAGCACAAACCGTGTTTGATTTAGAATTCCAAACACAGCTATCTATGTAGGAGAAAACAGAGTGAAACCTAAAAATTCAAACTGTTACTGGAAACGAATGCTTCAACCTAGATGAATAAAAATGGGGCAGCCAAGTGGGATTAGTGAACTGATCATTACCACCAAGTATCATCAAGATTTGGTGAAAAAATGTTTGCTGAGATTTCAGAAAACTAGTAGTTTTTTGGAAGCTTGGCAACCCCTTTCAAAAGAAAGTGTTTTTCACCAGTCTCTGCAAGGGGTACTTCAAGAGGAAACAAACCATAGAGGTAGAACTTAGAACTACTTCATTTGGTCAAGTTTCAAGGAGCTAGCACAAACTGTGTTTGATTTAGAATTCCAAACACAGCTATCTATGTAGGAGAAAACAGAGTGAAACCTAAAATTTCAAATTGTTACTGGAAACGAATGCTTCAACCTAGTAGAATAAAAATTGTTCATCCAAGTGGGATTAGTGAACTGATTATTACCACCAAGTATCATCAAGATTTGGTGAAAAAATGTTTGCTGAGATTTCAGCAAACTAGTAGTTTTTTGGAAGCTTGGCAACCCCTTTCAAACGAAAGCGTTTTTCGCCAGTCTCTGCATGGGGTACTTCAAGAGGAAACAAACCATAGATATAGAACTTAGAACTACTTCATTTGGTCAAGTTTCAAGAAGCTAGCACAAACCGTGTTTGATTTAGAGTTTCAAACACATCTATCTATATAGCAGAAAACAGAGTGAAACCTAAAATTTCAAACTGTTACTGGAAAGGAATGCTTCTACCTAGAAGAAAAAAAATTGGGCAGCCAAGTGGGATTAGTGAACTGATCATTATCACCAAGTATCATAAAGATTTGGTGAAAAAATGTTTGCTGAGATTTGAGCAAACTAGTAGTGTTTTGGAAGCTTGGCAACCCCTTTAAACGAAAGTGTTTTTTTCGCAAGTCTCTGCATGGGGTACTTCAAGAGGAAACAAACCATAGAGATAGAACTTAAAACTACTTCATTTTGTCAAGTTTCAAGGAGCTAGCACAAACCGTGTTTGATTTAGAATTAAAAACACAGCTATCTATGTAGGAGAAAACAGAGTGAAACCTAAAAATTCAAACTGTTACTGGAAACGAATGCTTCAACCTAGAAGAATAAAAATTGGGCAGCCAAGTGGGATTAGTGAAATGACCATTACCACCAAGTATCATCAAGATTTGGTGAAAAAATGTTTGCTGAGATTTCAGCAAACTAGTAGTTTTTTGGAAGCTTGGCAACCCCTTTCAAACGAAAGTGTTTTTCGCCAGTCTCTGCATGGGGTACTTCACGAGGAAACAAACCATAGAGATAGAACTTAGAACTACTTCATTTTGTCAAGTTTCAAGGAGCTAGCACAAACCGTGTTTGATTTAGAATTCCAAACACAGCTATCTATGTAGGAGAAAACAGAGTGAAACCTAAAAATTCAAACTGTTACTGAAAACGAACGATTCAACCTAGAAGAATAAAAATTGGGCAGCCAAGTATGATTAGTGAACTGATCATTATCACCAAGTATCATCAAGATTTGGTGAAAAAATGTTTGCTGAGACTTCAGCAAACTAGTAGTTTTTTGGAAGCTTGGCAACCCCTTTCAAACGACAGTGTTTTTCGCCAGTCTCTGCATGGGGTACTTCAAGAGGAAACAAACCATAGAAATAGAACTTAGAACTACTTCATTTGGTCAAGTTTCAAGGAGCTAGCACAAACCGTGTTTGATTTAGAGTTTCAAACACATCTATCTATATAGCAGAAAACAGAGTGAAACCTAAAAATTCAAAGTGTTACTGGAAACGAACGCTTGAACCTAGAAGGGTGAAAGTTGGGCAGCCAAGTGGGATTAGTGAACTGATCATTAACAGCAAGTATCACCAAGGTTTGGTGAAAAAATGTTTGCTGAGATTTCAGCAAACTAGTAGTTTTTTGGAAGCTTGGCAACCCCTTTCAAACGAAAGTGTTTTGCGCCAGTCTCTGCATGGGGTACTTCAAGAGGAAACAAACCATAGAGATAGAACTTAGAACTACTTCATTTTGTCAAGTTTCAAGGAGGTAGCACAAACCGTGTTTGATTTAGAGTTTCAAACACATCTATCTATATAGCAGAAAACAGAGTGAAACCTAAAAATTCAAAGTGTTACTGGAAACGAACGCTTGAACCTAGAAGAGTGAAAGTTGGGCAGCCAAGTGTAATTAGTGAACTGATCATTACCACCAAGTATCATCAAGATTTGGTTTAAAAATATTTGCTGAGATTTCAGCAAACTAGTAGTTTTTTGGAAGCTTGGCAACCCCTTTCAAACGAAAGTGTTTTTCGCCAGTCTGCATGGGGTACTTCAAGAGGAAACAAACCATAGAGATAGAACTTAGACTACTTCATTTGTTCAAGTTTCAAGGAGCTAGCACAAACCATGTTTGATTTAGAATTCCAAACACAGCTATCTATGTAGGAGAAAACAGAGTGAAACCTAAAAATTCAAACTGTTACTGGAAACGAATGCTTCAACCTAGATGAATAAAATGGGGCAGCCAAGTGGGATTAGTGAACTGATCATTACCACCAAGTATCATCAAGATTTGGTGAAAAAATGTTTGATGAGATTTCAGCAAACTAGTAGTTTTTTGGAAGCTTGGCAACCCCTTTCAAACGAAAGTGTTTTTCGCCAGTCTCTGCATGGGGTCCTTCAAGAGGAAACAAACCATAGAGATAGAACTTAGAACTACTTCATTTGGTCAAGTTTCAAGGAGCTAGCACAAACCGTGTTTGATTTAGAGTTTCAAACACATCTATCTATATAGCAGAAAACAGAGTGAAACCTAAAAATTCAAAGTGTTACTGGAAACGAACGCTTGAACCTAGAAGAGTGAAAGTTGGGCAGCCAAGTGGGATTAGTGAACTGATCATTACCACCAAGTATCATCAAGTTTTGGTGAAAAAATGTTTGCTGAGATTTGAGCAAACTAGTAGTGTTTTGGAAGCTTGGCAACCCCTATCAAACGAAAGTGTTTTTCGCAAGTCTCTGCATGGGGTACTTCAAGAGGAAACAAACCATAGAGATAGAACTTAAAACTACTTCATTTTGTCAAGTTTCAAGGAGCTAGCACAAACCGTGTTTGATTTAGAATTAAAAACACAGCTATCTATGTAGGAGAAAACAGAGTGAAACCTAAAAATTCAAACTGTTACTGGAAACGAATGCTTCAACCTAGAAGAATAAAAATTGGGCAGCCAAGTGGGATTAGTTAAATGACCATTACCACCAAGTATCAGCAAGATTTGGTGAAAAAACGTTTGCTGAGATTTCAGCAAACTAGTAGTTTTTTGGAAGCTTGGCAACCCCTTTCAAACGAAAGTGTTTTTCGCCAGTCTCTGCATGGGGTACTTCAAGAGGAAACAAACCATAGAGATAGAACTTAGAACTACTTCATTTTGTCAAGTTTCAAGGAGCTAGCACAAACCGTGTTTGATTTAGAATTCCAAACACAGCTATCTATGTAGGAGAAAACAGAGTGAAACCTAAAAATTCAAACTGTTACTGGAAACGAACGATTCAACCTAGAAGAATAAAAATTGGGCAGCCAAGTGGGATTAGTGAACTGACCATTATCACCAAGTATCATCAAGATTTGGTGAAAAAATGTTTGCTGAGATTTCAGCAAACTAGTAGTTTTTTGGAAGCTTGGCAACCCCTTTCAAACGACAGTGTTTTTCGACAGTCTCTGCATGGGGTACTTCAAGAGGAAACAAACCATAGAAATAGAACTTCGAACTACTTCATTTTGTCAAGTTTCAAGGAGCTAGCACAAACCGTGTTTGATTTAGAGTTTCAAACACATCTATCTATATAGCAGAAAACAGAGTGAAAAATAAAAATTCAAAGTGTTACTGGAAACGAACGCTTGAACCTAGAAGAGTGAAAGTTGGGCAGCCAAGTGGGATTAGTGAACTGATCATTACCAGCAAGTATCATCAAGGTTTGGTGAAAAAATGTTTGCTGAGATTTCAGCAAACTAGTAGTTTTTTGGAAGCTTGGCAACCAATTTCAAACGAAAGTGTTTTTCGCCAGTCTCTGCATGGGGTACTTCAAGAGGAAACAAACCATAGAGATAGAACTTAGAACTACTTCATTTTGTCAAGTTTCAAGGAGATAGCACAAACCGTGTTTGATTTAGAGTTTCAAACACATCTATCTATATAGCAGAAAACAGAGTGAAACCTAAAAATTCAAAGTGTTACTGGAAACGAACGCTTGAACCTAGAAGAGTGAAAGTTGGGCAGCCAAGTGGGATTAGTGAACTGATCATTACCACCAAGTATCATCAAGATTTGGTGAAAAAATGTTTGCTGAGATTTCAGCAAACTAGTAGTTTTTTGGAAGCTTGGCAACCCCTTTCAAACGACAGTGTTTTTCGCCAGTCTCTGCATGGGGTACTTCAAGAGGAAACAAACCATAGAAATAGAACTTAGAACTACTTCATTTTGTCAAGTTTCAAGGAGCTAGCACAAACCGTGTTTGATTTAGAGTTTCAAACACATCTATCTATATAGCAGAAAACAGAGTGAAACCTAAAAATTCAAAGTGTTACTGGAAACGAACTCTTGAACCTAGAAGAGTGAAAGTTGGGCAGCCAAGTGGGATTAGTGAACTGATCATTACCAGCAAGTATCATCAAGGTTTGGTGAAAAAATGTTTGCTGACATTTCAGCAAACTAGTAGTTTTTTGGAAGCTTGGCAACCCCTTTCAAACGAAAGTGTTTTTCGCCAGTCTCTGCATGGGGTACTTCAAGAAAAAACAAACCATAGAGATAGAACTTAGAACTACTTCATTTGGTCAAGTTTCAAGGAGCTAGCACAAACCGTGTTTGATTTAGAGTTTCAAACACATCTATCTATATAGCAGAAAACAGAGTGAAACCTAAAAATTCAAAGTGTTACTGGAAACGAACGCTTGAACCTAGAAGAGTGAAAGTTGGGCAGCCAAGTGGGATTAGTGAACTGATCATTACCACCAAGTATCATCAAGTTTTGGTGAAAAAATGTTTGCTGAGATTTCAGCAAACTAGTAGTTTTTTGGAAGCTTGGCCACCCCTTTCAAACGAAAGTGTTTTTCGCCAGTCTCTGCATGGGGTACTTCAAAAGGAAACAAACCACAGAGATAGAACTTAGAACTACTTCATTTGGTCAAGTTTCAAGGAGCTAGCACAAACCGTGTTTGATTTAGAATTCCAAACACAGCTATCTATGTAGGAGAAAACAGAGTGAAACCTAAAAATTCAAACTGTTACTGGAAACGAATGCTTCAACCTAGAAGAATAAAAGTTGAGCAGCCAAGTGGGATTAGTGAACTGATCATTCCCACCAAGTATCATCAAGATTTGGTGAAAAAATGTTTGCTGAGATTTCAGCAAACTAGTAGTTTTTTGGAAGCTTGGCAACCGGTTTCAAACGAAAGTGTTTTTCGTCAGTCTCTGCATGGGGTACTTCAAGAGGAAACAAACCATAGAGATAGAACTTAGAACTACTTCATTTGGTCAAGTTTCAAGGAGCTAGCACAAACCGTGTTTGATTTAGAATTCCAAACACAGCTATCTATGTAGGAGAATACAGAGTGAAACCTAAAAATTCAATGTGTTACTGGAAACGAACGCTTGAACCTAGAAGAGTGAAAGTTGGGCAGCCAAGTGAGATTAGTGAACTGATCATTACCACCAAGTATCATCAAGATTTGGTGAAAAAATGTTTGCTGAGATTTCAGCAAACTAGTAGTTTCTGGGAAGCTTGGCAACCCCTTTCAAACGAAAGTGTTTTTGCCAGTCTCTGCATGGGGTACTTCAAGAGGAAACAAACCATAGAGATAGAACTTAGAACTACTTCATTTGGTCAAGTTTCAAGAAGCTAGCACAAACCGTGTTTGATTTAGAGTTTCAAACACATCTATCTATATAGCAGAAAACAGAGTGAAACCTAAAAATTCAAACTGTTACTGGAAACGAATGCTTCTACCTAGAAGAAAAAAAATTGGGCAGCTAAGTGGGATTAGTGAACTGATCATTATCACCAAGTATCATCAAGATTTGGTGAAAAAATATTTGCTGAGATTTCAGCAAACTAGTAGTTTTTTGGAAGCTTGGCAACCCCTTTCAAAGGAAAGTGTTTTTCGCCAGTCTCTGCATGGGGTACTTCAAGAGGAAACAAACCATAGAGATATAACTTAGAACTACTTCATTTTGTCAAGTTTCAAGGAGCTAGCACAAACCGTGTTTGATTTAAGTTTCAAACACATCTATCTATATAGCAGAAAACAGAGTGAAACCTAAAAATTCAAAGTGTTACTGGAAACGAATGCTTGAACCTAGAAGAGTGAAAGTTGGGCAGCCAAGTGACATTAGTGAACTGATCATTACCACCAAGTATCATCAAGATTTGTTGAAAAAATGTTTGCTGTGATTTCAGAAAACTAATAGTTTTTTGGAAGCTTGGCAACCCCTTTCAAACGAAAGTGTTTTTCGCCAGTCTCTGCATGGGGTACTTCAAGAGGAAACAAACCATAGAGATAGAACTTAGAACTACTTCATTTGGTCAAGTTTCAAGGAGCTAGCACAAACCGTGTTTGATTTAGAGTTTCAATCACATCTATCTATATAGCAGAAAACAGAGTGAAATCTAAAAATTCAAAGTGTTACTGGAAACGAACGCTTGAACCTAGAAGAGTGAATATTTGGCAGCCAAGTGGGGTTAGTGAACTGATCCTTACCACCAAGTATCATCAAGATTTGTTGAAAAAATGTTTGCTGAGATTTCAGCAAACTAGTAGTTTTTTGGAAGCTTGGCAACCCCTTTCAAACGAAAGTGGTTTTCGCCAGTCTCTGCATGGGCTACTTCAAGAGGATACAAACCATAGAGATAGAACTTAGAACTACTTCATTTGGTCAAGTTTCAAGGAGCTAGCACAAACCGTGTTTGATTTAGAATTCCAAACACAGCTATCTATGTAGGAGAAAACAGAGTGAAACCTAAAAATTCAAACTGTTACTGGAAACGAATGCTTCAACCTAGAAGAATAAAAATTGGACATCCAAGTGGGCTTAGTGAACTGATCATTACCACCAAGTATAATCAAGATTTGGTGAAAAAATGTTTGTTGATATTTCGGCAAACTAGTAGTTTTTGGGAAGCTTGGCAACCCCTTTCAAACGAAAGAGTTTTTCGCCAGTCTCTGCATGGGGTACTTCAAGAGGAAACAAACCATAGAGATAGAACGTAGAACTACTTCATTTGTTCAAGTTTCAAGGAGCTAGCACAAACCGTGTTTGATTTAGAATTCCAAACACAGCTATCTATGTAGGAGAAAACAGAGTGAAACTTACAAATTCAAAGTGTTACTGGAAACGAACGCTTGAACCTAGAAGAGTGAAAGTTGGGCAACCAAGTGAGATTAGTGAACTGATCATTACCACCAAGTATCATCAAGATTTGGTGAAAAAATATTTGCTGAGATTTCAGCAAACTAGTAGTTTTTTGGAAGCTTGGCAACCCCTTTCAAACGAAAGTGTTTTTCGCCAGTCTCTGCATGGGCTACTTCAAGAGGATACAAACCATAGAGATAGAACTTAGAACTACTTCATTTGGTCAAGTTTCAAGGAGCTAGCACAAACCGTGTTTGATTTAGAATTCCAAACACAGCTATCTATGTAGGAGAAAACAGAGTGAAACCTAAAAATTCAAACTATTACTGGAAACGAATGCTTCAACTTAGAAGAATAAAAATTGGGCAGCCAAGTGGGATTAGTAAACTGATAATTACCACCAAGTATCATCAAGATTTGGTGAAAAAATGTTTGCTGAGATTTCAGCAAACTAGTAGTTTTTTGGAAGCTTGGCAACCCCTTTCAAACGAAAGTGTTTTTCGCCAGTCTCTGCATGGGGTACTTCAAGAGGAAACAAACCATAGAGATAGAACTTAGAACTACTTCATTTTGTCAAGTTTCAAGGAGCTAGCACAAACCGTGTTTGATTTATAGTTTCAAACACAAATATCTATATAGCAGTAAACAGAGTGAAACCTAAAAATTAAAAGTCTTACTGGAAACGAACGCTTGAACCTAGAAGAGTGAAAGTTGGGCAGCCAAGTGGGATTAGTGAACTGATCATTACCACCAAGTTTCATCAAGATTTGGTGAAAAAATGTTTGCTGAGATTTCAGCAAACTAGTAGTTTTTTGGAAGCTTGGCAACACCTTTCAAACGAAAGTGTTTTTCGCCAGTCTCTGCATGGGGTACTTCAAGAGGAAACAAACCATAGAGATAGAACTTAGACTACTTCATTTGGTCAAGTTTCAAGGAGCTAGCACAAACCGTGTTTGATTTAGAATTCCAAACACAGCTATCTATGTAGGAGAAAACAGAGTGAAACCTAAAAATTCAAACTGTTACTGGAAACGAATGCTTCAACCTAGAAGAATAAAAATTGGGCAGCCAAGTGGGATTAGTGAACTGATCATTACCACCAAGTATCATCAAGATTTGGTGAAAAAATGTTTGCTGAGATTTCAGCAAACTAGTAGTTTTTTGGAAGCTTGGCAACCCCTTTCAAACGAAAGTGTTTTTCGCCAGTCTCTGCATTGGGTAATTTAAGAGGAAACAAACCATAGAGATAGAACTTAGAACTACTTCATTTTGTCAAGGTTCAAGGAGCTAGCACAAACCGTGTTTGATTTAGAGTTTCAAACACATATATCTATATAGCAGTAAACAGAGTGAAACCTAAAAATTAAAAGTCTTACTGGAAACGAACACTTGAACCTAGAAGAGTGAAAGTTGGGCAGCCAAGTGGGATTAGTGAACTGATCATTACCAGCAAGTATCATCAATATTTGGTGAAAAAATGTTTGCTGAGATTTCAGCAAACTAGTAGTTTTTTGGAAGCTTGGCAACCCCTTTCAAACGAAAGTGTTTTTCGCCAGTCTCTGCATGGGGTACTTCTAGAGGAAACAAACCATAGAGATAGAACTTAGACTACTTCATTTGGTCAAGTTTCAAGGAGCTAGCACAAACCGTGTTTGATTTAGAATTCCAAACACAGCTATCTATGTAGGAGAAAACAGAGTGAAACGTAAAAATTCAAACTGTTACTGGAAACGAATGATTCTACCTAGAATAATAAAAATTGGGCAGCCAAGTGGGATTAGTGAACTGATCATTACCTCCAAATATCATCAAGATTTGGTGAAAAAATGTTTGCTGAGATTTCAGCAAACTAGTAGTTTTTTGGAAGTTTGGCAACCCCTTTCAAACGAAAGTGTTTTTCGCCAGTCTCTGCATGGGGTACTTTAAGAGGAAACAAACCATAGAGATAGAACTTAGAACTACTTCATTTGGTCAAGTTTCAAGGAGCTAGCACAAACCGTGTTTGATTTAGAGTTTCAAACACATCTATCTATATGGCAGTAAACAGAGTGAAACCTAAAAATTAAAAGTCTTACTCGAAACGAACGCTTGAACCTAGAAGAGTGAAAGTTGGGCAGCCAAGTGGGATTAGTGAACTGATCATTACCACCAAGTATCACCAAGATTTGGTGAAAAAATGTTTGCTGAGATTTCAGCAAACTAGTAGTTTTTTGGAAGCTTGGCAACCCCTTTCAAACGAAAGTGTTTTTCGCCAGTCTCTGCATGGGGTACTTCAAGAGGAAACAAACCAAAGAGATAGAACTTAGACTACTTCATTTGGTCAAGATTCAAGGAGCTAGCACAAACCGTGTTTGATTTAGAATTCCAAACACAGCTATCTATGTAGGAGAAAACAGAGTGAAACCTAAAAATTCAAACTGTTACTGGAAACGAATGCTTCTACCTAGAAGAATAAAAATTGGGCCGCCAAGTGGGATTAGTGAACTGATCATTACCACCAAGTATCATCAAGATTTGGTGAAAAAATGTTTGCTGAGATTTCAGCAAACTAGTAGTTTTTTGGAAGTTTGGCAACCCCTTTCAAACGAAAGTGTTTTTCGCCAGTCTCTGCATGGGGTACTTCAAGAGGAAACAAACCATAGAGATAGAACTTAGAACTACTTCATTTGGTCAAGTTTCAAGGAGCTAGCACAAACCGTGTTTGATTTAGAATTCCAAACACAGCTATATATGTAGGAGAAAACAGAGTGAAACCTAAAAATTCAAACTATTACTGGAAACGAATGCTTCAACCTAGAAGAATAAAAATTGGGCAGCCAAGTGGGATTAGTGAACTGATGATTACCACCAAGTATCATCAAGATTTGGTGAAAAATTGTTTGCTGAGATTTCAGCAAACTAGTAGTTTTTTGGAAGTTTGGCAACCCCTTTCAAACGAAAGTGTTTTTCGCCAGTCTCTGCATGGGGTACTTTAAGAGGAAACAAACCATAGAGATAGAACTTAGAACTACTTCATTTGGTCAAGTTTCAAGGAGCTAGCACAAACCGTGTTTGATTTAGAGTTTCAAACACATCTATCTATATGGCAGTAAACAGAGTGAAACCTAAAAATTAAAAGTCTTACTCGAAACGAACGCTTGAACCTAGAAGAGTGAAAGTTGGGCAGCCAAGTGGGATTAGTGAACTGATCATTACCACCAAGTATCACCAAGATTTGGTGAAAAAATGTTTGCTGAGATTTCAGCAAACTAGTAGTTTTTTGGAAGCTTGGCAACCCCTTTCAAACGAAAGTGTTTTTCGCCAGTCTATGCATGGGGTACTTCAAGAGGAAACAAACCAAAGAAATAGAACTTAGACTACTTCATTTGGTCAAGATTCAAGGAGCTAACACAAACCGTGTTTGATTTAGAATTCCAAACACAGCTATCTATGTAGGAGAAAACAGAGTGAAACCTAAAAATTCAAACTGTTACTGGAAACGAATATTTCTACCTAGAAGAATAAAAATTGGGCCGCCAAGTGGGATTAGTGAACTGATCATTACCACCAAGTATCATCAAGATTTGGTGAAAAAATGTTTGCTGAGATTTCAGCAAACTAGTAGTATTTTGGAAGTTTGGCAACCCCTTTCAAACGAAAGTGTTTTTCGCCAGTCTCTGCATGGGGTACTTCAAGAGGAAACAAACCATAGAGATAGAACTTAGAACTACATCATTTGGTCAAGTTTCAAGGAGCTAGCACAAACCGTGTTTGATTTAGAATTCCAAACACAGCTATATATGTAGGAGAAAACGGAGTGAAACCTAAAAATTCAAACTATTACTGGAAACGAATGCTTCAACCTAGAAGAATAAAAATTGGGCAGCCAAGTGGGATTAGTGAACTGATCATTACCACCAAGTATCATCAAGATTTGGTGAAAAATTGTTTGCTGAGATTTCAGCAAACTAGTAGTTTTTTGGAAGATTGGCAACCCCTTTCAAACGAAAGTGTTTTTCGCCAGTCTCTGCATGGGGTACTTCAAGAGGAAACAAACCATAGAGATAGAACTTAGAACTACTTCATTTGGTCAAGTTTCAAGGAGATAGCACAAACCGTGTTTGATTTAGAGTTTCAAACACATCTATCTGTATAGCAGTAAACAGAGTGAAACCTAAAAATTAAAAGTCTTACTCGAAACGAACGCTTGAACCTAGAAGAGTGAAAGTTGGGCAGCCAAGTGGGATTAGTGAACTGATCATTACCACCAAGTATCATCAAGATTTGGTGAAAAAATGTTTGCTGAGATTTCAGCAAACTAGTAGTTTTTTGGAAGCTTGGCAAATCCTTTCAAACGAAAGTGTTTTTCGCCAGTCTCTGCATGGGGTACTTCAAGAGGAAACAAACCATAGAGATAGAACTTAGAACTTCTTCATTTGGTCAAGTTTCAAGGAGCTAGCACAAACCGTGTTTGATTTAGAATTCCAAACACAGCTATCTATGTAGGAGAAAACAGAGTGAAACCTAAAAATTCAAACTGTTACTGGAAATGAATGCTTGGACCTAGAAGAATAAAAATTGGGCAGCCAAGTGGGATTAGTGAACTGATCATTACCATCAAGTATCATCAAGATTTGGTGAAATAATGTTTGCTGAGATTTCAGCAAACTAGTAGTTTTTTGGAAGTTTGGCAACCCCTTTCAAACGAAAGTGTTTTTCGCCAGTCTCTGCATGGGCGACTTCAAGAGGAAACAAACCATAGAGATAGAACTTAGAACTACTTCATTTGGTCAAGTTTAAAGGAGCTAGCACAAACCGTGTTTGATTTAGAATTCCAAACACAGCTATCTATGTAGGAGAAAACAGAGTGAAACCTAAAAATTCAAACTGTTACTGGAAACGAATGCTTCAACCTAGAAGAATAAAAATTGGGCAGCCAAGTGGGATTAGTGAACTGATCATTACCACCAAGTATCATCAAGATTTGGTGAAAAATTGTTTGCTGAGATTTCAGCAAACTAGTAGTTTTTTGGAAGATTGGCAACCCCTTTCAAACGAAAGTGTTTTTCGCCAGTCTCTGCATGGGGTACTTCAAGAGGAAACAAACCATAGAGATAGAACTTAGAACTACTTCATTTGGTCAAGTTTCAAGGAGATAGCACAAACCGTGTTTGATTTAGAGTTTCAAACACATCTATCTGTATAGCAGTAAACAGAGTGAAACCTAAAAATTAAAAGTCTTACTCGAAACGAACGCTTGAACCTAGAAGAGTGAAAGTTGGGCAGCCAAGTGGGATTAGTGAACTGATCATTACCACCAAGTATCATCAAGATTTGGTGAAAAAATGTTTGCTGAGATTTCAGCAAACTAGTAGTTTTTTGGAAGCTTGGCAAATCCTTTCAAACGAAAGTGTTTTTCGCCAGTCTCTGCATGGGGTACTTCAAGAGGAAACAAACCATAGAGATAGAACTTAGAACTTCTTCATTTGGTCAAGTTTCAAGGAGCTAGCACAAACCGTGTTTGATTTAGAATTCCAAACACAGCTATCTATGTAGGAGAAAACAGAGTGAAACCTAAAAATTCAAACTGTTACTGGAAATGAATGCTTGGACCTAGAAGAATAAAAATTGGGCAGCCAAGTGGGATTAGTGAACTGATCATTACCACCAAGTATCATCAAGATTTGGTGAAATAATGTTTGCTGAGATTTCAGCAAACTAGTAGTTTTTTGGAAGTTTGGCAACCCCTTTCAAACGAAAGTGTTTTTCGCCAGTCTCTGCATGGGGTACTTCAAGAGGAAACAAACCATAGAGATAGAACTTAGAACTACTTCATTTGGTCAAGTTCATAGGAGCTAGCACAAACCGTGTTTGATTTAGAATTCCAAACACAGCTATCTATGTAGGAGAAAACAGAGTGAAACCTAAAAATTCAAACTGTTACTGGAAACGAATGCTTCAACCTAGAAGAATAAAAATTGGGCAGCCAAGTGGGATTAGTGAACTGATCATTACCACCAAGTATCATCAAGATTTGGTGAAAAAATGTTTGCTGAGATTTCAGCAAACTAGTAGTTTTTTGGAAGCTTGGCAACCCCTTTCAAACGAAAGTGTTTTTCGCCAGTCTCTGCATGGGCTACTTCAAGAGGATACAAACCATAGAGATAGAACTTAGAACTACTTCATTTTGTCAAGTTTCAAGGAGCTAGCACAAACCGTGTTTGATTTAGAGTTTCAAACACATATATCTATATAGCAGTAAACAGAGTGAAACCTAAAAATTTAAAGTCTTACTGGAAACGAACGCTTGAACCTAGAAGAGTGAAAGTTGGGCAGCCAAGTGGGCTTAGTGAACTGATCATTACCAGCAAGTATCATCAATATTTGGTGAAAAAATGTTTGCTGAGATTTCAGCAAACTAGTAGTTTTTTGGAAGCTTGGCAACACCTTTCAAACGAAAGTGTTTTTTGCCAGTCTCTGCATGGGGTACTTCAAGAGGAAACAAACCATAGAGATAGAACTTAGACTACTTCATTTGGTCAAGTTTCAAGGAGCTAGCACAAACCGTGTTTGATTTAGAATTCCAAACACAGCTATCTATGTAGGAGAAAACAGAGTGAAACCTAAAAATTCAAACTGTTACTGGAAACGAATGCTTCTACCTAGAAGAATAAAAATTGGGCAGCCAAGTGGGATTAGTGAACTGATCATTACCACCAAGTATCATCAAGATTTGGTGAAAAATGTTTGCTGAGATTTCAGCAAACTAGTAGTCTTTTGGAAGTTAGGCAACCCCTTTCAAAAGAAAGTGTTTTTCGCCAGTCTCTGCATGGGGTACTTCAAGAGGAAACAAACCATAGAGATAGAACTTAGAACTACTTCATTTGGTCAAGTTTCAAGGAGCTAGCACAAACCGTGTTTGATTTAGAGTTTCAAACACATCTATCTATATGGCAGTAAACAGAGTGAAACCTAAAAATTTAAAGTCTTACTGGAAACGAACGCTTGAACCTAGAAGAGTGAAAGTTGGGCAGCCAAGTGGGCTTAGTGAACTGATCATTACCAGCAATTATCATCAATATTTGGTGAAAAAATGTTTGCTGAGATTTCAGCAAACTAGTAGTTTTTTGGAAGCTTGGCAACACCTTTCAAACGAAAGTGTTTTTTGCCAGTCTCTGCATGGGGTACTTCAAGAGGAAACAAACCATAGAGACAGAACTTAGACTACTTCATTTGGTCAAGTATCAAGGAGCTAGCACAAACCGTGTTTGATTTAGAATTCCAAACACAGCTATCTATGTAGGAGAAAACAGAGTGAAACCTAAAAATTCAAACTGTTACTGGAAACGAATGCTTCTACCTAGAAGAATAAAAATTGGGCAGCCAAGTGGGATTAGTGAACTGATCATTACCACCAAGTATCATCAAGATTTGGTGAAAAAATGTTTGCTGAGATTTCAGCAAACAAGTAGTTTTTTGGAAGTTTGGCAACCCCTTTCAAACGAAAGTGTTTTTCGCCAGTCTCTGCATGGGGTACTTCAAGAGGAAACAAACCATAGAGATAGAACTTAGAACTACTTCATTTGGTCAAGTTTCAAGGAGCTAGCACAAACCGTGTTTGATTTAGAGTTTCAAACACATCTATCTATATGGCAGTAAACAGAGTGAAATCTAAAAATTAAAAGTCTTACTCGAAACGAACGCTTGAACCTAGAAGAGTGAAAGTTGGGCAGCCAAGTGGGATTAGTGAACTGATCATTACCACCAAGTATCATCAAGATTTGGTGAAAAAATGTTTGCTGACATTTCAGCAAACTAGTAGTTTTTTGGAAGCTTGGCAACCCCTTTCAAACGAAAGTGTTTTTCGCCAGTCTCTGCATGGGGTACTTCAAGAGGAAACAAACCAAAGAGATAGAACTTAGACTACTTCATTTGGTCAAGATTCAAGGAGCTAGCACAAACCGTGTTTGATTTAGAATTCCAAACACAGCTATCTATGTAGGAGAAAACAGAGTGAAACCTAAAAATTCAAACTGTTACTGGAAACGAATGCTTCTACCTAGAAGAATAAAAATTGGGCCGCCAAGTGGGATTAGTGAACTGATCATTACCACCAAGTATCATCAAGATTTGGTGAAAAAAAATGTTTGCTGAGATTTCAGCAAACTAGTAGTTTTTTGGAAGTTTGGCAACCCCTTTCAAACGAAAGTGTTTTTCGCCAGTCTCTGCATGGGCTACTTCAAGAGGAAACAAACCAAAGAGATAGAACTTAGACTACTTCATTTGGTCAAGATTCAAGGAGCTAGCACAAACCGTGTTTGATTTAGAATTCCAAACACAGCTATCTATGTAGGAGAAAACAGAGTGAAACCTAAAAATTCAAACTGTTACTGGAAACGAATGCTTCTACCTAGAAGAATAAAAATTGGGCAGCCAATTGGGATTAGTGAACTGATCATTACCACCAAGTATCATCAAGATTTGGTGAAAAAATGTTTGCTGAGATTTCAGCAAACTAGTAGTTTTTTGGAAGTTTGGCAACCCCTTTCAAACGAAAGTGTTTTTCGCCAGTCTCTGCATGGGGTACTTCAAGAGGAAACAAACCATAGAGATAGAACTTAGAACTACTTCATTTTGTCAAGTTTCAAGGAGCTAGCACAAACCGTGTTTGATTTAGAATTCCAAACACAGCTATCTATGTAGGAGAAAACAGAGTGAAACCTAAAAATTCAAACTGTTACTGGAAACGAATGCTTCAACCTAGAAGAATAAAAATTGGGCAGCCAAGTGGGATAAGTGAACTGATCATTATCACCAAGTATCATCAAGATTTGGTGAAAAAATGTTTGCTGAGATTTCAGCAAACTAGTAGTTTTTTGGAAGCTTGGCAACCCCTATCAAAGGAAAGTGTTTTTCGCCAGTCTCTGCATGGGGTACTTCAAGAGGAAACAAACCATAGAGATAGAACTTATAACTACTTCATTTGGTCAAGTTTCAAGGAGCTAGCACAAACCGTGTTTGAATTAGAGTTTCAAACACATCTATCTATATAGCAGAAAACAGAGTGAAACCTAAAAATTCAAAGTGTTACTGGAAACGAATGCTTGAACCTAGAAGAGTGAAAGTTGGGCAGCCAAGTGACATTAGTGAACTGATCATTACCACCAAGTATCATCAAGATTTGTTGAAAAAATGTTTGCTGTGATTTCAGAAAACTAATAGTTTTTTGGAAGCTTGGCAACCCCTTTCAAACGAAAGTGTTTTTCGCCAGTCTCTGCATGGGGTACTTCAAGAGGAAACAAACCATAGAGATAGAACTTAGAACTACTTCATTTGGTCAAGTTTCAAGGAGCTAGCACAAACCGTGTTTGATTTAGAGTTTCAAGCACATCTATCTATATAGCAGAAAACAGAGTGACATCTAAAAATTCAAAGTGTTACTGGAAAGGAACGCTTGAACCTAGAAGAGTGAATATTTGGCAGCCAAGTGGGGTTAGTGAACTGATCCTTACCACCAAGTATCATCAAGATTTGGTGAAAAAATGTTTGCTGAGATTTCAGCAAACTAGTAGTTTTTTGGAAGCTTGGCAACCCCTTTCAAACGAAAGTGTTTTTCGCCAGTCTCTGCATGGGCTACTTCAAGAGGATACAAACCATAGAGATAGAACTTAGAACTACTCCATTTGGTCAAGATTCAACGAGCTAGCACAAACCGTGTTTGATTTAGAATTCCAAACACAGCTATCTATGTAGGAGAAAACAGAGTGAAACCTAAAAATTCAAACTGTTACTGGAAACGAATGCTTCAACCTAGAAAAATAAAAATTGGACAGCCAAGTGGGCTTAGTGAACTGATCATTACCACCAAGTATAATCAAGATTTGGTGAAAAAATGTTTGTTGATATTTCGGCAATCTAGTAGTTTTTTGGAAGCTTGGCAACCCCTTTCAAACGAAAGAGTTTTTCGCCAGTCTCTGCATGGGGTACTTCAAGAGGAACAAACCATAGAGATAGAACTTAGAACTACTTAATTTGGTCAAGTTTCAAGGAGCTAGCACAAACCGTGTTTGATTTAGAATTCCAAACACAGCTATCTATGTAGGAGAAAACAGAGTGAAACCTAAAAATTCAAAGTGCTACTGGAAACGAACGCTTGAACCTAGAAGAGTGAAAGTTGGGCAGCCAAGTGAGATTAGTGAACTGATCATTACCACCAAGTATCATCAAGATTTGGTGAAAAAATGTTTGCAGAGATTTCAGCAAACTAGTAGTTTTTTTGGAAGCTTGGCAACCCCTTTCAAATGAAAGTGTTTTTCGCCAGTCTCTGCATGGGGTACTTCAGGAGGAAACAAACCATAGAGATAGAACTTAGAACTACTTCATTTGATCAAGTTTCAAGGAGCTAGCACAAACCGTGTTTGATTTAGAGTTTCAAACACATCTATCTATATGGCAGTAAACAGAGTGAAACCTAAAAATTAAAAGTCTTACTCGAAACGAACGCTTGAACCTAGAAGAGTGAAAGTTGGGCAGCCAAGTGGGATTAGTGAACTGATCATTACCACCGAGTATCATCAAGATCTGGTGAAAAAATGTTTGCTGAGATTTCAGCAAACTAGTAGTTTTTTGGAAGCTTGGCAACCCCTTTCAAACGAAAGTTTTTTTCACCAGTCTCTGCATGGGGTACTTCAAGAGGAAAAAACCATAGAGATAGAACTTAGACTACTTCATTTGGTCAAGTTTCAAGGAGCTAGCACAAACCGTGTTTGATTTAGAATTCCAAACACAGCTATCTATGTAGGAGAAAACAGAGTGAAACCTAAAAATTCAAACTGTTACTGGAAACGAATGCTTGGACCTAGAAGAATAAAAATTGGGCAGCCAAGTGGGATTAGTGAACTGATCATTACCACCAAGTATCATCAAGATTTGGTGAAAAAATGTTTGCTGAGATTTCAGCAAACTAGTAGATTTTGGAAGCTTGGCAACCCCTTTCAAACGAAAGTGTTTTTCGCCAGTCTCTGCATGGGGTAATTCAAGAGGAAAAAAACCATAGAGATAGAACTTAGAACTACTTCATTTTGTCAAGTTTCAAGGAGCTAGCACAAACCGTGTTTGATTTAGAGTTTCAAACACATATATCTATATAGCAGTAAACAGAGTGAAACCTAAAAATTAAAAGTCTTACTGGAAACGAACGCTTGAACCTAGAAGAGTGAAAGTTGGGCAGCCAAGTGGGATTAGTGAACTGATCATTACCACCAAGTATCATCAATATTTGGTGAAAAAATGTTTGCTGAGATTTCAGCAACTAGTAGTTTTTTGAAGCTTGGCAACCCCTTTCAAACGAAAGTGTTTTTCGCCAGTCTCTGCATGGGGTACTTCAAGAGGAAACAAACCATAGAGATAGAACTTAGACTACTTCATTTGGTCAAGTTTCAAGGAGCTAGCAAAAACCGTGTTGGATTTAGAATTCCAAACACAGCTATCTATGTAGGAGAAAACAGAGTGAAACCTAAAATTCAAACTGTTACTGGAACGAATGCTTCAACCTAGAAGAATAAAAATTGGGCAGCAGTGGGATTAGTGAACTGATCATTACCACCAAGTATCATCAAGATTTGGTAAAAAAATGTTTGCTGAGATTCAGCAAACTAGTAGTTTTTGGAAGCTTGGCAACCCCTTTCAAACGAAAGTTTTTTCGCCAGTCTCTGCATGGGGTAATTCAAGAGGAAACAAACAATAGAGACAGAACTTAGAACTACTTAAATTTGGTCAGGTTTCAAGGAGCTAGCACAAACCGTATTTGATTTAGAATTCCAAACACAGCTATCTATGTAGTAGAAAACAGAGTGAACCTAAAAATTCAAACTGTTATTGGAAACGAATGCTTCTACCTAGAAGAATAAAAATTGGGCAGCCAAGTGGGATTAGTGAACTGATCATTACCACCAAGTATCATCAAGATTTGGTGAAAAAATGTTGCTGAGATTTCAGCAAACTAGTAGTTTTTTGGAAGTTTGGCAACCCCTTTCAAACGAAAGTGTTTTTCGCCAGTCTCTGCATGGGGTACTTCAAGAGGAAACAAACCATAGAAATAGAACTTAGAACTACTTCATTTTGTCAAGTTTCAAGGAGCTAGCACAAACCGTGTTTGATTTAGAATTCCAAACACAGCTATCTATGTAGGAGAAAAACAGAGTGAAACCTAAAAATTCAAACTGTTACTGGAATCGAATGCTTTCAAACTAGAAGAATAAAAATTGGGCAGCCAAGTGGGATTAGTGAACTGATCATTATCACCAAGTATCATCAATATTTGGTGAAAAAATGTTTGCTGAGATTTCAGCAAACTAGTAGTTTTTTGGAAGCTTGGCAACCCCTTTCAAAGGAAAGTGTTTTGCGCCAGTCTCTGCATGGGGTACATCAAGAGGAAACAAACCATAGAGATAGAACTTAGACTAGCTTCATTTGGACACGTTCAAGGAGCTAGCACAAACCGTGTTTGATTTTAGAGTTTCAAACACATCTATCTATTTAGAAGAAAACAGAATGAATCCTGAAAATTCAAAGTGTTACTGGAAACGAATGCTTCAACCTAGAAGAATAAAAATTGGGCAGCCAAGTGGGATTAGTGAACTGATCATTACCACCAAGTATCATCAAGATTTGGAGAAAAATGTTTGCTGAGGTTTCAGCAAACTAGTAGTTTTTTGGAAGCTTGGCAACCCCTTTCAAAACGAAAAGTGGTTTTGCCAGTCTCTGCATGGGCTACTTCAAGAGGATACAAACCATAGAGATAGAACTTAGAACTACTTCATTTGGTCAAGTTTCAAGGAGCTAGCACAAACCGTGTTTGATTTAGAATTCCAAACACAGCTATCTATGTAGGAGAAACCAGAGTGAAACCTAAAAATTCAAAGTGTTACTGGAAACGAACGCTTGAACCTAGAAGAGTGAAAGTTGGCAGCCAAGTGAGATTAGTGAACTGATCATTACCAGAAAGTATCATCAAGATTTGGTGAAAAAATGTTTGCTGAGATTTCAGCAAACTAGTAGTTTTTTGGAAGCTTGGCAACCCCTTTCAAACGAAGTGTTTTTCGCCAGTCTCTGCATGGGCTACTTCAAGAGGATACAAACCATAGAGATAGAACTTAGAACTACTTCATTTGGTCAAGTTTCAAGGAGCTAGCACAAACCGTGTTTGATTTAGAATTCCAAACACAGCTATCTATGTAGGAGAAAACAGAGTGAAACCTAAAATTCAAACTGTTACTGGAAACGATTGCTTCAACCTAGAAGAATAAAAATTGGGCAGCCAAGTGGGATTAGTAAACTGATCATTACCACCAAGTATCATCAAGATTTGGTGAAAAAATGTTTGCTGAGATTTCAGCAAACTAGTAGTTTTTTGGAAGTTGGGCAACCCCTTTCAAACGAAAGTGTTTTTCGCCAGTCTCTGCATGGGGTACTTCAAGAGGAAACAAACCATAGAGATAGAACTTAGAACTACTTCATTTGGTCAAGTTTCAAGGGAGCTAGCACAAACCGTGTTTGATTTAGAATTCCAAACCACAGCTATCTATGTAGGAGAAAACAGATTGAAACCTAAAAATTCAAACTGTTACTGGAAACGGAATGCTTGGACCTAGAAGAATAAAAATTTGGAAGCCAATGGGATTAGTGAACTGATCATTACCACCAAGTATCATCAAGATTTGGTGAAAAAATGTTTGCTGAGATTTCAGCAAACTAGTATGTTTTTTGGAAGTTTGGCAACCCCTTTCAAACGAAAGTGTTTTTCGCCAGTCTCTGCATGGGGTACTTCAAAGAGGAAACAAACCATACAGATAGAACTTAGAACTACTTCATTTTGTCAAGTTTCAAGGAGCTAGCACAAACCGTGTTTGATTTAGAATTCCAAACACAGCTATCTATGTAGGAGAAAACAGAGTGAAACCTAAAAATTCAAACTGTTACTGGAATCGTATGCTTCAACCTAGAAGAATAAAAATGGGCAGCCAAGTGGGATTAGTGAACTGATCATTATCACCAAGTATCATCAAAGATTTGGTGAAAAATGTTTGCTGAGATTTCAGCAAACTAGTAGTTTTTTGGAAGCTTGGCAACCCCTTTCAAAGGAAAGTGTTTTTTCGCCAAGTCTCTGTCATGGGGTACTTCAAGAGGAAACAAACCATAGAGATAGAACTTAGAACAACTTCATTTGGTCAAGTTTCAAGGAGCTAGCACAAACTGTGTTTGATTTAGAGTTTCAAACACATCTATCTATATAGCAGAAAACAGATTGAAACCTAAAAATTCAAAGTGTTACTGGAAACGAACGCTTGAACCTAGAAGAGTGAAAGTTGGGCAGCCAAGTGACATTAGTGAACTGATCATTACCACCAAGTATCATCAAGATTTGTTGAAAAAATGTTTGCTGTGATTTCAGAAAACTAGTAGTTTTTTGGAAGCTTGGCAACCCCTTTCAAACGAAAGTGTTTTTCGCCAGTCTCTGCATGGGGTACTTCAAGAGGAAACACACCATAGAGATAGATCTTAGAACTACTTCATTTGGTCAAGTTTCAAGGAGCTAGCACAAACTGGGTTTGATTTAGAGTTTCAAGCACATCTATCTATATAGCAGAAAACAGAGTGAAATCTAAAAATTCAAAGTGTTACTGGAAATGAACGCTTGAACATAGAAGAGTGAAAATTTGGCAGCCAAGTGGGGTTAGTGAACTGTTCCTTACCACCAAGTATCATCAAGATTTGGTGAAAAAATGTTTCCTGAGATTTCAGCAAACTAGTGGTTTTTTGGAAGCTTGGCAACCCTTTCAAATAAAAGTGTTTTTCGCAGTCTCTGCATGGGCTACTTCAAGAGGATACAAACCATAGAGATAGAACTTAGAACTACTTCATTGAGCACGTTTCAAGGAGCTAGCACAAACGTGTTTGATTTAGAGTTTCAAACACATCTATCTAATAGATGAAAACAGAATGAATCCTGAAAATTCAAAGTGTTACTGGAAACGAAGCTTCAACCTAGAAGAATAAAAATTGGGCAGCCAAGTGGGATTAGTGAACTGATCATTACCACCAAGTATCATCAAGATTTGGAGAAAAAATGTTTGCTGAGGTTTCAGCAAACTAGTAGTTTTTTGGAAGCTTGGGAACCCCTTTCAAACGAAAGTGTTTTTCTGCCAGTCTCTCGATGGTGTACTTCAAGAGGAAACAAACCATAGAGATAGAACTTAGAACTACTTCATTTGATCAAGTTGCAAGAGCTAGCACAAACCGTGTTTGATTTAGAATTCCAAACACAGCTATCTATGTAGGAGAAAACAGAGTGAAACCTAAAAATTCAAACTGTTACTGGAAACGAATGCTTCAACCTAGAAGAATAAAAATTGGGCAGCCAAGTGGGATTAGTGAACTGATCATTACCACCAAGTTATCATCAAGCTTTGGTGAAAAAATGTTTGCTGAGATTCAGCAAACTAGTAGTTTTTTGGAATCTTGGCAACCCCTTTCAAACGAAAGTGTTTTTCGCCAGTCTCTGCATGGGGTACTTCAAGAGGAAACAAACCATAGGATAGAACTTAGACTACTTCATTTGGTCAAGTTCAAGGAGCTAGCACAAACCGTGTTATGATTTAGAATTAGAAACAAAGCTATCTATGTAGGAGAAAACAGAGTGAAACCTAAAAATTCAAAACTGTTACTGGAAACGAATGCTTCAACCTAGAAGAATAAAAATTGGGGCGCCAGTGGCATTAGTGAACTGATCATTACCACCAAGTATCATCAAGTTTGGTGAAAAAAAATGTTTGCTGAGATTTCACCAAACTAGTAGTTTTTTGGAATCTTGGCAACCCTTTCAAACGAAAGTGTTTTTCGCCAGTCTCTGCCATGGGTACTTCAAAGAGGAAACAAACCATAGAGATAGAACTTAGAACTACTTCATTTTGTCAAGTTTCAAGGAGCTAGCACAAACCGTGTTTGATTTAGAATTCCAAACACAGCTATCTATGTAGGAGAAAACAGAGTGAAACTAAAAATTCAAACTGTTACTGGAAACGAATGCTTCAACCTGGAAGAATAAAAATTCTGCAGCCAAGTGGGATTAGTGAACTGATCATTACCACCAAGTATCATCAAATTGGTGAAAAAATATTTGCTGAGATTTCAGCAAACTAGTAGTTTTTTGAAGCTTGGCAACCCCTTTCAAACGAAAGTGTTTTTCGCCAGTCTCTGCATGGGGTATTTCAAGAGGAAACAAACCATAGAGATAGAACTTAGAACTAACTTCATTTGGTCAAGTTTCAAGGAGCTAGCACAAACCGTGTTTGATTTAGAGTTTCAAGCACATCTATCTATATAGCAGAAAACAGAGTGAAATCTAAAATTCAAAGTGTTACTGGAAACGAACGCTGGAACCTAGAAGGAGTGAAAATTTGGCAGCCAAATGGGGTAGTGACCTGATCCTTACCACCAAGTCATCAGCACGATTTGGTGAAAAATGTTTGCTGAGATTTCAGCAAACTAGTGGTTTTTGGAAGCTTGGCAACCCATTTCAAATAAAAGTGTTTTTCGGCAGTCTCTGCATGGGCTACTTCAAGAGGATACAAACCATAGAGATAGAACTTAGAACTACTTCATTTGGTCAAGTTCAAGGAGCTAGCACAAACCATGTTTGATTTAGAGTTTCCAAACACATATATCTATATAGCAGAAAACAGAGTGAATCCTGAAAATTCAAAGTGTTACTGGAAACGAATGCTTCAACCTAGAAGAAATAAAAATTGGCAGCCAAGTGGGAATAGTAACTGATCTTACCACCAAGTATCATCAAGATTTGGAGAAAAAATGAATGCTGAGGTTTCAGCAAACTAGTAGTTTTTGGAAGCTTGGCAACCCCTTTCAAACGAAGGTGTTTTTCGCCAGTCTCTCGATGGGTACTTCAGGAGGAACCAAACCATAGAGATAGAACTTAGAACTACTTCATTTTGTCAAGTTTCAAGGAGCTAGCACAAACCGTGTTTGATTTAGAATTCCAAACACAGCTATCTATGTAGGAGAAAACAGAGTGAAACCTAAAAATTCAAACTGTTACTGGAAACGAATGCTTCAACCTAGAAGAATTAAAAATTGGGCAGCCAAGTGGGATTAGTGAACTGATCATTACCAACAAGTATCATCAAGCTTTGTGAAAAATGTTTGCTGAGATTTCAGCAAACTAGTAGTTTTTTGGAAGCTTTGGCACCCCTTTCAAACGAAAGTGTTTTTCGCCAGTCTCTGCATGGGGTACTTCAAGAGAAACAACCATAGAGATAGAACTTAGAACTACTTCATTTGGTCAAGTTTCAAGGAGCTAGCACAAACCGTGTTTGATTTAGAGTTTCAAGCACATCTATCTATATAGCAGAAACAGAGTGACATCTAAAAATTCAAAGTGTTACTGGAAAGGAACGCTTGAACCTAGAAGAGTGAATATTTGGCAGCCAAGTGGGGTTAGTGAACTGATCCTTACCACCAAGTATCATCAGAGATTTGGTGAAAAAATGTTTGCTGAGATTTCAGCAAACTAGTAGTTTTTTGGAAGCTTGGCAACCCCTTTCAAACGAAAGTGTTTTTCGCCAGTCTCTGCATGGGCTACTTCAAGAGGATACAAACCATAGAGATAGAACTTAGAACTACTCCATTTGGTCAAGATTCAACGAGCTAGCACAAACCGTGTTTGATTTAGAATTCCAAACACAGCTATCTATGTAGGAGAAAACAGAGTGAAACCTAAAAATTCAAACTGTTACTGGAAACGAATGCTTCAACCTAGAAAAATAAAAATTGGACAGCCAAGTGGGCTTAGTGAACTGATCATTACCACCAAGTATAATCAAGATTTGGTGAAAAAATGTTTGTTGATATTTCGGCAATCTAGTAGTTTTTTGGAAGCTTGGCAACCCCTTTCAAACGAAAGAGTTTTTCGCCAGTCTCTGCATGGGGTACTTCAAGAGGAAACAAACCATAGAGATAGAACTTAGAACTACTTAATTTGGTCAAGTTTCAAGGAGCTAGCACAAACCGTGTTTGATTTAGAATTCCAAACACAGCTATCTATGTAGGAGAAAACAGAGTGAAACCTAAAAATTCAAAGTGCTACTGGAAACGAACGCTTGAACCTAGAAGAGTGAAAGTTGGGCAGCCAAGTGAGATTAGTGAACTGATCATTACCACCAAGTATCATCAAGATTTGGTGAAAAAATGTTTGCAGAGATTTCAGCAAACTAGTAGTTTTTTTGGAAGCTTGGCAACCCCTTTCAAATGAAAGTGTTTTTCGCCAGTCTCTGCATGGGGTACTTCAAGAGGAAACAAACCATAGAGATAGAACTTAGAACTACTTCATTTGATCAAGTTTCAAGGAGCTAGCACAAACCGTGTTTGATTTAGAGTTTCAAACACATCTATCTATATGGCAGTAAACAGAGTGAAACCTAAAAATTAAAAGTCTTACTCGAAACGAACGCTTGAACCTAGAAGAGTGAAAGTTGGGCAGCCAAGTGGGATTAGTGAACTGATCATTACCACCGAGTATCATCAAGATCTGGTGAAAAAATGTTTGCTGAGATTTCAGCAAACTAGTAGTTTTTTGGAAGCTTGGCAACCCCTTTCAAACGAAAGTTTTTTTCACCAGTCTCTGCATGGGGTACTTCAAGAGGAAAAAAACCATAGAGATAGAACTTAGACTACTTCATTTGGTCAAGTTTCAAGGAGCTAGCACAAACCGTGTTTGATTTAGAATTCCAAACACAGCTATCTATGTAGGAGAAAACAGAGTGAAACCTAAAAATTCAAACTGTTACTGGAAACGAATGCTTGGACCTAGAAGAATAAAAATTGGGCAGCCAAGTGGGATTAGTGAACTGATCATTACCACCAAGTATCATCAAGATTTGGTGAAAAAATGTTTGCTGAGATTTCAGCAAACTAGTAGATTTTGGAAGCTTGGCAACCCCTTTCAAACGAAAGTGTTTTTCGCCAGTCTCTGCATGGGGTAATTCAAGAGGAAACAAACCATAGAGATAGAACTTAGAACTACTTCATTTTGTCAAGTTTCAAGGAGCTAGCACAAACCGTGTTTGATTTAGAGTTTCAAACACATATATCTATATAGCAGTAAACAGAGTGAAACCTAAAAATTAAAAGTCTTACTGGAAACGAACGCTTGAACCTAGAAGAGTGAAAGTTGGGCAGCCAAGTGGGATTAGTGAACTGATCATTACCACCAAGTATCATCAATATTTGGTGAAAAAATGTTTGCTGAGATTTCAGCAAACTAGTAGTTTTTTGGAAGCTTGGCAACCCCTTTCAAACGAAAGTGTTTTTCGCCAGTCTCTGCATGGGGTACTTCAAGAGGAAACAAACCATAGAGATAGAACTTAGACTACTTCATTTGGTCAAGTTTCAAGGAGCTAGCACAAACCGTGTTGGATTTAGAATTCCAAACACAGCTATCTATGTAGGAGAAAACAGAGTGAAACCTAAAAATTCAAACTGTTACTGGAAACGAATGCTTCAACCTAGAAGAATAAAAATTGGGCAGCCAAGTGGGATTAGTGAACTGATCATTACCACCAAGTATCATCAAGATTTGGTAAAAAAATGTTTGCTGAGATTTCAGCAAACTAGTAGTTTTTTGGAAGCTTGGCAACCCCTTTCAAACGAAAGTTTTTTTCGCCAGTCTCTGCATGGGGTAATTCAAGAGGAAACAAACAATAGAGACAGAACTTAGAACTACTTAATTTGGTCAGGTTTCAAGGAGCTAGCACAAACCGTATTTGATTTAGAATTCCAAACACAGCTATCTATGTAGTAGAAAACAGAGTGAAACCTAAAAATTCAAACTGTTATTGGAAACGAATGCTTCTACCTAGAAGAATAAAAATTGGGCAGCCAAGTGGGATTAGTGAACTGATCATTACCACCAAGTATCATCAAGATTTGGTGAAAAAATGTTTGCTGAGATTTCAGCAAACTAGTAGTTTTTTGGAAGTTTGGCAACCCCTTTCAAACGAAAGTGTTTTTCGCCAGTCTCTGCATGGGGTACTTCAAGAGGAAACAAACCATAGAAATAGAACTTAGAACTACTTCATTTTGTCAAGTTTCAAGGAGCTAGCACAAACCGTGTTTGATTTAGAATTCCAAACACAGCTATCTATGTAGGAGAAAACAGAGTGAAACCTAAAAATTCAAACTGTTACTGGAATCGAATGCTTCAAACTAGAAGAATAAAAATTGGGCAGCCAAGTGGGATTAGTGAACTGATCATTATCACCAAGTATCATCAATATTTGGTGAAAAAATGTTTGCTGAGATTTCAGCAAACTAGTAGTTTTTTGGAAGCTTGGCAACCCCTTTCAAAGGAAAGTGTTTTGCGCCAGTCTCTGCATGGGGTACTTCAAGAGGAAACAAACCATAGAGATAGAACTTAGACTACTTCATTTGGTCACGTTTCAAGGAGCTAGCACAAACCGTGTTTGATTTAGAGTTTCAAACACATCTATCTATTTAGAAGAAAACAGAATGAATCCTGAAAATTCAAAGTGTTACTGGAAACGAATGCTTCAACCTAGAAGAATAAAAATTGGGCAGCCAAGTGGGATTAGTGAACTGATCATTACCACCAAGTATCATCAAGATTTGGAGAAAAAATGTTTGCTGAGGTTTCAGCAAACTAGTAGTTTTTTGGAAGCTTGGCAACCCCTTTCAAACGAAAGTGGTTTTTGCCAGTCTCTGCATGGGCTACTTCAAGAGGATACAAACCATAGAGATAGAACTTAGAACTACTTCATTTGGTCAAGTTTCAAGGAGCTAGCACAAACCGTGTTTGATTTAGAATTCCAAACACAGCTATCTATGTAGGAGAAAACAGAGTGAAACCTAAAAATTCAAAGTGTTACTGGAAACGAACGCTTGAACCTAGAAGAGTGAAAGTTGGGCAGCCAAGTGAGATTAGTGAACTGATCATTACCAGAAAGTATCATCAAGATTTGGTGAAAAAATGTTTGCTGAGATTTCAGCAAACTAGTAGTTTTTTGGAAGCTTGGCAACCCCTTTCAAACGAAAGTGTTTTTCGCCAGTCTCTGCATGGGCTACTTCAAGAGGATACAAACCATAGAGATAGAACTTAGAACTACTTCATTTGGTCAAGTTTCAAGGAGCTAGCACAAACCGTGTTTGATTTAGAATTCCAAACACAGCTATCTATGTAGGAGAAAACAGAGTGAAACCTAAAAATTCAAACTGTTACTGGAAACGATTGCTTCAACCTAGAAGAATAAAAATTGGGCAGCCAAGTGGGATTAGTAAACTGATCATTACCACCAAGTATCATCAAGATTTGGTGAAAAAATGTTTGCTGAGATTTCAGCAAACTAGTAGTTTTTTGGAAGCTTGGCAACCCCTTTCAAACGAAAGTGTTTTTCGCCAGTCTCTGCATGGGGTACTTCAAGAGGAAACAAACCATAGAGATAGAACTTAGAACTACTTCATTTGGTCAAGTTTCAAGGAGCTAGCACAAACCGTGTTTGATTTAGAATTCCAAACACAGCTATCTATGTAGGAGAAAACAGATTGAAACCTAAAAATTCAAACTGTTACTGGAAACGAATGCTTGGACCTAGAAGAATAAAAATTTGGAAGCCAAGTGGGATTAGTGAACTGATCATTACCACCAAGTATCATCAAGATTTGGTGAAAAAATGTTTGCTGAGATTTCAGCAAACTAGTAGTTTTTTGGAAGTTTGGCAACCCCTTTCAAACGAAAGTGTTTTTCGCCAGTCTCTGCATGGGGTACTTCAAGAGGAAACAAACCATACAGATAGAACTTAGAACTACTTCATTTTGTCAAGTTTCAAGGAGCTAGCACAAACCGTGTTTGATTTAGAATTCCAAACACAGCTATCTATGTAGGAGAAAACAGAGTGAAACCTAAAAATTCAAACTGTTACTGGAATCGTATGCTTCAACCTAGAAGAATAAAAATTGGGCAGCCAAGTGGGATTAGTGAACTGATCATTATCACCAAGTATCATCAAGATTTGGTGAAAAAATGTTTGCTGAGATTTCAGCAAACTAGTAGTTTTTTGGAAGCTTGGCAACCCCTTTCAAAGGAAAGTGTTTTTCGCCAGTCTCTGCATGGGGTACTTCAAGAGGAAACAAACCATAGAGATAGAACTTAGAACAACTTCATTTGGTCAAGTTTCAAGGAGCTAGCACAAACTGTGTTTGATTTAGAGTTTCAAACACATCTATCTATATAGCAGAAAACAGATTGAAACCTAAAAATTCAAAGTGTTACTGGAAACGAACGCTTGAACCTAGAAGAGTGAAAGTTGGGCAGCCAAGTGACATTAGTGAACTGATCATTACCACCAAGTATCATCAAGATTTGTTGAAAAAATGTTTGCTGTGATTTCAGAAAACTAGTAGTTTTTTGGAAGCTTGGCAACCCCTTTCAAACGAAAGTGTTTTTCGCCAGTCTCTGCATGGGGTACTTCAAGACGAAACACACCATAGAGATAGATCTTAGAACTACTTCATTTGGTCAAGTTTCAAGGAGCTAGCACAAACTGGGTTTGATTTAGAGTTTCAAGCACATCTATCTATATAGCAGAAAACAGAGTGAAATCTAAAAATTCAAAGTGTTACTGGAAATGAACGCTTGAACATAGAAGAGTGAAAATTTGGCAGCCAAGTGGGGTTAGTGAACTGTTCCTTACCACCAAGTATCATCAAGATTTGGTGAAAAAATGTTTCCTGAGATTTCAGCAAACTAGTGGTTTTTTGGAAGCTTGGCAACCCCTTTCAAATAAAAGTGTTTTTCGCCAGTCTCTGCATGGGCTACTTCAAGAGGATACAAACCATAGAGATAGAACTTAGAACTACTTCATTTGGTCACGTTTCAAGGAGCTAGCACAAACCGTGTTTGATTTAGAGTTTCAAACACATCTATCTATATAGATGAAAACAGAATGAATCCTGAAAATTCAAAGTGTTACTGGAAACGAATGCTTCAACCTAGAAGAATAAAAATTGGGCAGCCAAGTGGGATTAGTGAACTGATCATTACCACCAAGTATCATCAAGATTTGGAGAAAAAATGTTTGCTGAGGTTTCAGCAAACTAGTAGTTTTTTGGAAGCTTGGGAACCCCTTTCAAACGAAAGTGTTTTTCGCCAGTCTCTCGATGGTGTACTTCAAGAGGAAACAAACCATAGAGATAGAACTTAGAACTACTTCATTTGATCAAGTTGCAAAGAGCTAGCACAAACCGTGTTTGATTTAGAATTCCAAACACAGCTATCTATGTAGGAGAAAACAGAGTGAAACCTAAAAATTCAAACTGTTACTGGAAACGAATGCTTCAACCTAGAAGAATAAAAATTGGGCAGCCAAGTGGGATTAGTGAACTGATCATTACCACCAAGTATCATCAAGCTTTGGTGAAAAAATGTTTGCTGAGATTTCAGCAAACTAGTAGTTTTTTGGAATCTTGGCAACCCCTTTCAAACGAAAGTGTTTTTCGCCAGTCTCTGCATGGGGTACTTCAAGAGGAAACAAACCATAGAGATAGAACTTAGACTACTTCATTTGGTCAAGTTTCAAGGAGCTAGCACAAACCGTGTTTGATTTAGAATTAGAAACAAAGCTATCTATGTAGGAGAAAACAGAGTGAAACCTAAAAATTCAAACTGTTACTGGAAACGAATGCTTCAACCTAGAAGAATAAAAATTGGGCAGCCAAGTGGCATTAGTGAACTGATCATTACCACCAAGTATCATCAAGTTTTGGTGAAAAAAAATGTTTGCTGAGATTTCACCAAACTAGTAGTTTTTTGGAATCTTGGCAACCCCTTTCAAACGAAAGTGTTTTTCGCCAGTCTCTGCATGGGTACTTCAAGAGGAAACAAACCATAGAGATAGAACTTAGAACTACTTCATTTTGTCAAGTTTCAAGGAGCTAGCACAAACCGTGTTTGATTTAGAATTCCAAACACAGCTATCTATGTAGGAGAAAACAGAGTGAAACCTAAAAATTCAAACTGTTACTGGAAACGAATGCTTCAACCTGGAAGAATAAAAATTCTGCAGCCAAGTGGGATTAGTGAACTGATCATTACCACCAAGTATCATCAAGATTTGGTGAAAAAATATTTGCTGAGATTTCAGCAAACTAGTAGTTTTTTGGAAGCTTGGCAACCCCTTTCAAACGAAAGTGTTTTTCGCCAGTCTCTGCATGGGGTATTTCAAGAGGAAACAAACCATAGAGATAGAACTTAGAACTACTTCATTTGGTCAAGTTTCAAGGAGCTAGCACAAACCGTGTTTGATTTAGAGTTTCAAGCACATCTATCTATATAGCAGAAAACAGAGTGAAATCTAAAAATTCAAAGTGTTACTGGAAACGAACGCTGGAACCTAGAAGAGTGAAAATTTGGCAGCCAAATGGGGTTAGTGAACTGATCCTTACCACCAAGTATCATCAAGATTTGGTGAAAAAATGTTTGCTGAGATTTCAGCAAACTAGTGGTTTTTTGGAAGCTTGGCAACCCATTTCAAATAAAAGTGTTTTTCGGCAGTCTCTGCATGGGCTACTTCAAGAGGATACAAACCATAGAGATAGAACTTAGAACTACTTCATTTGGTCAAGTTTCAAGGAGCTAGCACAAACCATGTTTGATTTAGAGTTTCAAACACATATATCTATATAGCAGAAAACAGAGTGAATCCTGAAAATTCAAAGTGTTACTGGAAACGAATGCTTCAACCTAGAAGAATAAAAATTGGGCAGCCAAGTGGGAATAGTGAACTGATCTTACCACCAAGTATCATCAAGATTTGGAGAAAAAATGAATGCTGAGGTTTCAGCAAACTAGTAGTTTTTTGGAAGCTTGGCAACCCCTTTCAAACGAAGGTGTTTTTCGCCAGTCTCTCGATGGGGTACTTCAGGAGGAAACAAACCATAGAGATAGAACTTAGAACTACTTCATTTTGTCAAGTTTCAAGGAGCTAGCACAAACCGTGTTTGATTTAGAATTCCAAACACAGCTATCTATGTAGGAGAAAACAGAGTGAAACCTAAAAATTCAAACTGTTACTGGAAACGAATGCTTCAACCTAGAAGAATAAAAATTGGGCAGCCAAGTGGGATTAGTGAACTGATCATTACCAACAAGTATCATCAAGCTTTGGTGAAAAAATGTTTGCTGAGATTTCAGCAAACTAGTAGTTTTTTGGAAGCTTGGCAACCCCTTTCAAACGAAAGTGTTTTTCGCCAGTCTCTCCATGGGGTACTTCAAGAGGAAACAAACCATAGAGATAGAACTTAGAACTACTTCATTTGGTCACGTTTCAAGGAACTAGGGCAAACTGTGTTTGATTTAGAATTCCAAACACAGCTATCTATGTAGGAGAAAACAGAGTGAAACGTAAAAATTCAAACTGTTACTGGAAACGAATGCTTCAACCTAGAAGAATAAAAATTGGGCAGCCAAGTGGGATTAGTGAACTGATCATTACCACCAAGTATCATCAAGCTTTGGTGAAAAAATGTTTGCTGAGATTTCAGCAAACTAGTAGTTTTTGGAATCTTGGCAACCCCTTTCAAACGAAAGTGTTTTTCGCCAGTCTCTGCATGGGGTACTTCAAGAGGAAACAAACCATAGAGATAGAACTTAGACTACTTCATTAGGTAAAGTTCAAGGAGCTAGCACAAACTGTGTTTGATTTAGAATTCCAAACAAAGCTATCTATGTAGGAGAAAACAAAGTGAAACCTAAAAATTCAAACTGTTACTGGAAACGAATGCTTCAACCTAGAAGAATAAAAATTGGGCAGCCAAGTGGCATTAGTGAACTGATCATTACCACCAAGTATCATCAAGTTTTGGTGAAAAAAAATGTTTGCTGAGATTTCACCAAACTAGTAGTTTTTTGGAATCTTGGCAACCCCTTTCAAACGAAAGTGTTTTTCGCCAGTCTCTGCATGGGTACTTCAAGAGGAAACAAACCATAGAGATAGAACTTAGAACTGCTTCATTTTGTCAAGTTTCAAGGAGCTAGCACAAACCGTGTTTGATTTAGAATTCCAAACACAGCTATCTATGTAGGAGAAAACAGAGTGAAACCTAAAAATTCAAACTGTTACTGGAAACGAATGCTTCAACCTGGAAGAATAAAAATTCTGCAGCCAAGTGGGATTAGTGAACTGATCATTACCACCAAGTATCATCAAGATTTGGTGAAAAAATATTTGCTGAGATTTCAGCAAACTAGTAGTTTTTTGGAAGCTTGGCAACCCCTTTCAAACGAAAGTGTTTTTCGCCAGTCTCTGCATGGGGTATTTCAAGAGGAAACAAACCATAGAGATAGAACTTAGAACTACTTCATTTGGTCAAGTTTCAAGGAGCTAGCACAAACCGTGTTTGATTTAGAGTTTCAAGCACATCTATCTATATAGCAGAAAACAGAGTGAAATCTAAAAATTCAAAGTGTTACTGGAAACGAACGCTGGAACCTAGAAGAGTGAAAATTTGGCAGCCAAATGGGGTTAGTGAACTGATCCTTACCACCAAGTATCATCAAGATTTGGTGAAAAAATGTTTGCTGAGATTTCAGCAAACTAGTAGTTTTTTGGAATCTTGGCAACCCCTTTCAAACGAAAGTGTTTTTCGCCAGTCTCTGCATGGGTACTTCAAGAGGAAACAAACCATAGAGATAGAACTTAGACCTACTTCATTTGGTCAAGTTTCAAGGAGCTAGCACAAACCATGTTTGATTTAGAGTTTCAAACACATCTATCTATATAGCAGAAAACAGAGTGAATCCTGAAAATTCAAAGTGTTACTGGAAACGAATGCTTCAACCTAGAAGAATAAAAATTGGGCAGCCAAGTGGGAATAGTGAACTGATCATTACCACCAAGTATCAACAAGATTTGGAGAAAAAATGTTTGCTGAGGTTTCAGCAAACTAGTAGTTTTTTGGAAGCTTTCAACCCCTTTCAAACGAAGGTGTTTTTCGCCAGTCTCTCGATGGGGTACTTCAGGAGGAAACAAACCATAGAGATAGAACTTAGAACTACTTCATTTTGTCAAGTTTCAAGGAGCTAGCACAAACCGTGTTTGATTTAGAATTCCAAACACAGCTATCTATGTAGGAGAAAACAGAGTGAAACCTAAAAATTCAAACTGTTACTGGAAACGAATGCTTCAACCTAGAAGAATAAAAATTGGGCAGCCAAGTGGGATTAGTGAACTGATCATTACCAACAAGTATCATCAAGCTTTGGTGAAAAAATGTTTGCTGAGATTTCAGCAAACTAGTAGTTTTTTGGAAGCTTGGCAACCCCTTTCAAACGAAAGTGTTTTTCGCCAGTCTCTCCATGGGGTACTTCAAGAGGAAACAAACCATAGAGATAGAACTTAGAACTACTTCATTTGGTCACGTTTCAAGGAACTAGGGCAAACTGTGTTTGATTTAGAATTCCAAACACAGCTATCTATGTAGGAGAAAACAGAGTGAAACCTAAAAATTCAAACTGTTACTGGAAACGAATGCTTCAACCTAGAAGAATAAAAATTGGGCAGCCAAGTGGGATTAGTGAACTGATCATTACCACCAAGTATCATCAAGATTTGGTGAAAAAATGTTTGCTGAGATTTCAGCAAACTAGTAGTTTTTTGGAAGCTTGGCAACCAATTTCAAACGAAAGTGTTATTCGCCAGTCTCTGCATGGGGTACTTCAAGAGGAAACAAACCATAGAGATAGAACTTAGAACTACTTCATTTGGTCAAGTTTCAAGGAGCTAGCACAAACCGTGTTTGATTTAGAATTCCAACCACAGCTATCTATGTAGGAGAAAACAGAGTGAAACCTAAAAATTCAAAGTGTTACTGGAAACGAACGCTTGAACCTAGAAGAGTGAAAGTTGGGCAGCCAAGTGGGATTAGTGAACTGATCATTACCACCAAGTATCATCAAGATTTGGTGAAAAAATGTTTGCTGAGATTTCAGCAAACTAGTATTTTTTTTGAAGCTTGGCAACCCCTTTCAAACGAAAGTGTTTTTCGCCTGTCTCTGCATGGGGTACTTCAAGAGGAAACAAACCATAGAGATAGAACTTAGAACTACTTCATTTGGTCAAGTTTCAAGGAGCTAGCACAAACCGTGTTTGATTTAGAATTCGAAACACAGCTATCTATGTAGGAGAAAACAGAGTGAAACCTAAAAATTCAAACTGTTACTGGAAACGAATGCTTCTACCTAGAAGAATAAAAATTGGGCAGCCAAGTGGGATTAGTGAACTGATCATTACCACCAAGTATCATCAAAATTTGGTGAAAAAATGTTTGCTGAGATTTCAGCAAACTAGTAGTTTTTTGGAAGCTTGGCAACCCCTTTCAAAGAAAGTGTTTTTCGCCAGTCTCTGCATGGGGTACTTCAAGAGGAAACAAACCATAGAGATAGAACTTAGAACTACTTCATTTGGTCAAGTTTCAAGGAGCTAGCACAAACCGTGTTTGATTTAGAATTCCAAACACAGCTATCTATGTAGGAGAAAACAGAGTGAAACCTAAAAATTCAAACTGTTACTGGAAACGAATGCTTCTACCTAGAAGAACAAAAATTGGGCAGCCAAGTGGGATTAGTGAACTGATCATTACCACCAAGTATCATCAAGCTTTGGTGAAAAAATGTTTGCTGAGATTTCAGCAAACTTGTAGTTTTTTGGAATCTTGGCAACCCCTTTCAAACAAAAGTGTTTTTCGCCAGTCTCTGCATGGGGTACTTCAAGAGGAAACAAACCATAGAGATAGAACTTAGACTACTTCATTTGGTCAAGTTTCAAAGAGCTAGCACAAACCGTGTTTGATTTAGAATTCCAAACAAAGCTATCTATGTAGGAGAAAACAGAGTGAAACCTAAAATTTCAAACTGTTACTGGAAACGAATGCTTCAACCTGGAAAAATAAAAATTCTGAGCCAAGTGGGATTAGTGAACTGATCATTACCACCAAGTATCATCAAGATTTGGGGAAAAAATGTTTGCTGAGATTTCAGCAAACTAGTAGTTTTTTGGAAGCTTGGAAACCCCTTTCAAACGAAAGTGTTTTTCGCCAGTCTCTGCATGGAGTACTTCAAGAGGAAACAAACCATAGAGATAGAACTTAGAACTACTTCATTTGGTCAAGTTTCAAGGAGCTAGCACAAACCGTGTTTGATTTAGAATTCCAAACACAGCTATCTATGTAGGAGAAAACAGAGTGAAACCTAAAAATACAAAGTGTTACTGGAAACGAACGCTTGAACCTAGAAGAGTGAAAGTTGGGCAGCCAAGTGAGATTAGTGAACTGATCATTACCAGCAAGTATCATCAAAATTTGGTGAAAAAATGTTTGCTGAGATTTCAGAAAACTAGTAGTTTTTTGGAAGCTTGGCAACCCCTTTCAAACGAAAGTGTTTTTCGCCAGTCTCTGCATGGAGTACTTCAAGACGAAACAAAACATAGAGATAGAACTTAGAACTACTTCATTTGGTCAAGTTTAAAGGAGCTAGCACAAACCGTGTTTGATTTAGAGTTTCAAACACATCTATCTATATAGCAGAAAACAGAGTGAAACCTAAAAATTCAAAGTGTTACTGGAAACGAAGGCTTGATCCTAGAAGAGTGAAAGTTGGGCAGCCAAGTGGGATTAGTGAACTGATCATTACCACCAAGTATCATCAAGATTTGGTGAAAAAATGTTTGCTGAGATTTCAGAAAACTAGTAATTTTTTTGAAGCTTGGCAACCCCTTTCAAACGAAAGTGTTTTTCGCCAGTCTCTGCATGGGGTAATTCAAGAGGAAACAAACCATAGAGATAGAACTTAGACTACTTCATTTGGTCAAGTTTCAAGGAGCTAGCGCAAACGGTGTTTGATTTAGAATTCCAAACACAGCTATCTATGTAGGAGATAACAGAGTGAAACCTAAAAATTCAAACTGTTACTGGAAACGAACGCTTGAACCTAGAAGAGTGAAAGTTGGGCAGCCAAGTGGGATTAGTGAACTGATCATTACCACCAAGTATCATCAAGATTTGGTGAAAAAATGTTTGCTGAGATTTCACCAAACTAGTAGTTTTTTGGAAGCTTGGCAACCCCTTTAAAAAGAAAGTGTTTTTCGCCAGTCTCTGCATGGGTACTTCAAGAGGAAACAAACCATAGAGATAGAACTTAGAACTACTTCATTTGGTCAAGTTTCAAGGAGCTAGCACAAACCGTGTTTGATTTAGAATTCCAAACACAGCTATCTATGTAGGAGAAAACAGAGTGAAACCTAAAAATTCAAACTGTTACTGGAAACGAATGCTTCAACCTAGAAGAATAAAAATTGGGCAGCCAAGTGGGATTAGTGAACTGATCATTACCACCAAGTATCATCAAGAGTTGGTGAAAAAATGTTTGCTGAGATTTCAGCAAACTAGTAGTTTTTTGGAAGCTTGGCAACCCCTTTCAAACGAAAGTGTTTTCGTCAGTCTCTGCATGGGGTACTTCAAGAGGAAAAAAACCATAAAGATAGAACTTAGAACTACTTCATTTGGTCAAGTTTCAAGGAGCTAGCACAAACCGTGTTTGATTTAGAATTCCCAACACAGCTATCTATGTAGGAGAAAACAGAGTGAAACCTAAAAATTCAAACTGTTACTGGAAACGAATGCTTCAACCTAGAAGAATAAAAATTGGTCAGCCAAGTGGGATTAGTTAACTGATCATTACCACCAAGTATCATCAATAATTGGTGAAAAAATGTTTGCTGAGATTTCTGCAAACTAGTAGTTTTTTGGAAGCTTGGCAACCCCTTTCAAACAAAAGTGTTTTTCGCCAGTCTCTGCATGGGGTACTTCAAGAGGAAACAAACCATAGAGATAGAACTTAGAACTACTTCATTGGGTCAAGTTTCAAGGAGCTAGCACAAACCGTGTTTCATTTAGAATTCCAAACACAGCTATCTATGTAGGAGAAAACAGAGTGAAACCTAAAAATTCAAACTGTTACTGGAAACGAATGCTTCAACCTAGAAGAATAAAAATTTTGCAGCCAAGTGGGCTTAGTGAACTGATCATTACCACCAAGTATCATCAAGATTTGGTGAAAAAATGTTTGCTGAGATTTCAGAAAACTAGTAGTTTTTTGGAAGCTTGGCAACCCCTTTCAAACGAAAGTGTTTTTGGCCAGTCTCTCCATGTTGTACTTCAAGAGGAAACAAACCATAGAGATAGAACTTAGAACTACTTCATTTGGTCACGTTTCAAGGAACTAGCGCAAACTGTGTTTGATTTAGAATTCCAAACACAGCTATCTATGAAGGAGAAAACAGAGTGAACCTAAAAATTCAAACTGTTACTGGAAACGAATGCTTCAACCTAGAAGAATAAAAATTGGGCAGCCAAGTGGGATTAGTGAACTGATCATTACCACCAAGTATCATCAAGATTTGGTGAAAAAATGTTTGCTGAGATTTCAGCAAACTAGTAGTTTTTTGGAAGCTTGGCAACCCCTTTCAAACGAAAGTGTTTTTCGAAAGTCTCTGCATGGGGTACTTCAAGAGGAAACAAACCATAGAGATAGAACTTAGAACTACTTCATTTGGTCAAGTTTCAAGGAGCTAGCACAAACCGTGTTTGATTTAGAATTCCAAACACAGCTATCTATGTAGGAGAAAACAGAGTGAAACCTAAAAATTCAAAGTGTTACTGGAAACGAACGCTTGAACCTAGAAGAGTGAAAGTTGGGCAGCCAAGTGGGATTAGTGAACTGATCAATACCACCAAGTATCATCAAGATTTGGGGAAAAAATGTTTGCTGAGATTTCAGCAAACTAGTATTTTTTTTGAAGCTTGGCAACCCCTTTCAAACGAAAGTGTTTTTCGCCAGTCTCTGCATGGGGTACTTCAAGAGGAAACAAACCATAGAGATAGAACTTGGAAATACTTCATTTGGTCAAGTTTCAAGGAGCACAAACCGTGTTTGATTTAGAATTCGAAACACAGCTATCTATGTAGGAGAAAACAGAGTGAAACCTAAAAATTCAAACTGTTACTGGAAACGAATGCTTCTACCTAGAAGAATAAAAATTGGGCAGCCAAGTGGGATTAGTGAACTGATCATTACCACCAAGTATCATCAAAATTTGGTGAAAAAATGTTTGCTGAGATTTCAGCAAACTAGTAGTTTTTTGGAAGCTTGGCAACCCCTTTCAAAGAAAGTGTTTTTCGCCAGTCTCTGCATGGGGTACTTCAAAAGGAAACAAACCATAGAGATAGAACTTAGAACTACTTCATTTGGTCAAGTTTCAAGGAGCTAGCACAAACCATGTTTGATTTAGAATTCCAAACACAGCTATCTATGTAGGAGAAAACAGAGTGAAAATTAAAAAATTCAAACTGTTACTGGAAACGAATGCTTCAACCTAGAAGAATAAAAATTGGGCAGCCAAGTGGGATTAGTGAACTGATCATTACCACCAAGTATCATCAAGATTTGGTGAAAAAATGTTTGCTGAGATTTCAGCAAACTAGTAGTTTTTTGGAAGCTTGGCAACCCCTTTCAAACGAAAGTGTTTTTCGCCAGTCTCTGCATGGGGTACTTCAAGAGGAAACAAACCATAGAGATAGAACTTAGAACTACTTCATTTGGTCAAGTTTCAAGGAGCTAGAACAAACCGTGTTTGATTTAGAATTCCAAACACAGCTATCTATGTAGGAGAAAACAGAGTGAAACCTAAAAATACAAAGTGTTACTGGAAACGAACGCTTGAACCTAGAAGAGTGAAAGTTGGGCAGCCAAGTGAGATTAGTGAACTGATCATTACCAGCAAGTATCATCAAGATTTGGTGAAAAAATGTTTGCTGAGATTTCAGAAAACTAGTAGTTTTTTGGAAGCTTGGCAACCCCTTTCAAACGAAAGTGTTTTTCGCCAGTCTCTGCATGGGGTACTTCAAGAGGAAACAAACCATAGACAAAGAATTTAGAACTACTTCATTTGGTCAAGTTTCAAAGAGCTAGCAAAAACCGAGTTTGATTTAGAGTTTCAAACACATCTATCTATATAGTAGAAAAACTGAGTAAAACCTAAAATTTCAAAGTCTTACTGGAAACGAACGCTTGAACCTAGAAGAGTGAAAATTGGGCAGCCACGTGTGCTTAGTGAAATGATCCTTAGTATCATCAAGATTTGGGGAAAAAGGGTTTGCTGAGATTTCAGCAACTAGTAGTTTTTTGGAAGCTTGGCAACCCCTTTCAAACGAAAGTGTTTTTCGCCAGTCTCTGCATGGGGTACTTCAAGACGAAACAAACCATAGAGATAGAACTTAGAACTACTTCATTTGGTCAAGTTTAAAGGAGCTAGCACAAACCGTGTTTGATTTAGAGTTTCAAACACAGCTATCTATATAGCAGAAAACAGAGTGAAACCTAAAAATTCAAAGTGTTACTGGAAACGAACGCTTGATCCTAGAAGAGTGAAAGTTGGGCAGCCAAGTGGGATTAGTGAACTGATCATTACCACCAAGTATCATCAAGATTTGGGGAAAAAATATTTGCTGAGATTTCAGAAAACTAGTAGTTTTTTGGAAGCTTGGCAACCCGTTTCAAACGAAAGTGTTTTTCGCCAGTCTCTGCATGGGGTACTTCAAGAGGAAACAAACCATAGAGATAGAACTTAGACTACTTCATTTGGTCAAGTTTCAAGGAGCTAGCGCAAACGGTGTTTGATTTAGAATTCCAAACACAGCTATCTATGTAGGAGATAACAGAGTGAAACCTAAAAATTCAAACTGTTACTGGAAACGAACGCTTGAACCTAGAAGAGTGAAAGTTGGGCAGCCAAGTGGGATTAGTGAACTGATCATTACCACCAAGTATCATCAAGATTTGGTGAAAAAATGTTTGCTGAGATTTCACCAAACTAGTAGTTTTTTGGAAGCTTGGCAACCCCTTTCAAAAGAAAGTGTTTTTCGCCAGTCTCTGCATGGGTACTTCAAGAGGAAACAAACCATAGAGATAGAACTTAGAACTACTTCATTTTGTCAAGTTTCAAGGAGCTAGCACAAACCGTGTTTGATTTAGAATTCCAAACACAGCTATCTATGTAGGAGAAAACAGAGTGAAACCTAAAAATTCAAACTGTTATTGGAAACGAATGCTTCAACCTAGAAGAATAAAAATTGGGCAGCCAAGTGGGATTAGTGAACTGATCATTACCACCAAGTATCATCAAGATTTGGTGAAAAAATGTTTGCTGAGATTTCAGCAAACTAGTAGGTTTTTGGAAGCTTGGCAACCCCTTTCAAACGAAAGTGTTTTTCGCCAGTCTCTGCATGGGGTACTTCAAGAGGAAACAAACCATAGAGATAGAACTTAGAACTACTTCATTTGGTCAAGTTTCAAGGAGCTAGCACAAACCGTGTTTGATTTAGAATTCCAAACACAGCTATCTATGTAGGAGAAAACAGAGTGAAACCTAAAAATTCAAACTGTTACTGGAAACGATTGCTTCAACCTAGAAGAATAAAAATTGGGCAGCCAAGTGGGCTTAGTGAACTGATCATTACCACCAAGTATCATCAAGATTTGGTGAAAAAATGTTTGCTGAGATTTCAGAAAACTAGTAGTTTTTTGGAAGCTTGGCAACCCCTTTCAAACGAAAGTGTTTTTCGCCAGTCTCTGCATGGGGTACTTCAAGAGGAAACAAACCATAGAGATAGAACTTAGAACTACTGCATTTGGTCAAGTTTCAAGAAGCTAGCACAAACCGTGTTTGATTTAGAGTTTCAAACACATCTATCTATATAGCAGAAAACAGAGTGAAACCTAAAAATTCAAAGTGTTACTGGAAACGAACGCTTGAACCTAGAAGAGTGAAAGTTGGGCAGCCAAGTGAGATTAGTGAACTGATCATTACCACCAAGTATCATCAAGATTTGGTGAAAAAATGTTTGGTGAGATTTCACCAAACTAGTAGTTTTTTGGAAGCTTTTCAACCCCTTTCAAAGGAAAGTGTTTTTCGCCAGTCTCTGCATGGGGTACTTCAAGAGGAAACAAACCATAGAGATAGAACTTAGAACTACTTCATTTGGTCAAGTTTCAAGGAGCTAGCACAAACTGTGTTTGATTTAGAGTTTCAAACACATCTATCTATATAGCAGAAAACAGAGTGAATCCTGAAAATTCAAAGTGTTACTGGAAACGAACGCTTGAAGCTAGAAAAATAAAAATTGAGCAGCCAAGTGGGATTAGTGAACTGATCATTACCACCAAGTATCATCAAGATTTCGTGAAAAAATGTTTGCTGAGATTTCACCAAACTAGTAGTTTTTTGGAAGCTTGGCAACCCCTTTCAAAAGAAAGTGTTTTTCGCCAGTCTCTGCATGGGTACTTCAAGAGGAAACAAACCATAGAGATAGAACTTAGAACTACTTCATTTGGTCAAGTTTCAAGGAGCTAGCACAAACCGTGTTTGAGTTAGAATTCCAAACACAGCTATCTATGTAGGAGAAAACAGAGTGAAACCTAAAAATTCAAACTGTTACTGGAAACGAATGCTTCAACCTAGAAGAATAAAAATTGGGCAGCCAAGTGGGATTAGTGAACTGATCATTACCACCAAGTATCATCAAGATTTGGTGAAAAAATGTTTGCTGAGATTTCAGCAAAATAGTAGTTTTCTGGAAGCTTGGCAACCCCTTTCAAACGAAAGTGTTTTTCGCCAGTCTCTGCATGGGGTACTTCAAGAGGAAACAAACCATAGAGATAGAACTTAGAACTACTTCATTTGGTCAAGTTTCAAGGAGCTAGCACAAACCGTGTTTGATTTAGAATTCCAAACACAGCTATCTATGTAGGAGAAAACAGAGTGAAACCCAAAAATTCAAATTGTTACTGGAAACGAGTGCTTCAACCTAGAAGAATAAAAATTGGGCAGCCAAGTGGGATTAATGAACTGATCATTACCACCAAGTATCATCAAGAGTTGGTGAAAAAATGTTTGCTGAGATTTCAGCAAACTAGTAGTTTTTTGGAAGCTTGGCAACCCCTTTCAAACGAAAGTGTTTTTCGTCAGTCTCTGCATGGGGTACTTCAAGAGGAAAAAAACCATAAAGATAGAACTTAGAACTACTTCATTTGGTCAAGTTTCAAGGAGCTAGCACAAACCGTGTTTGATTTAGAATTCCAAACACTGCTATCTATGTAGGAGAAAACAGAGTGAAACCTAAAAATTCAAACTGTTACTGGAAACGAATGCTTCAACCTAGAAGAATAAAAATTGGGCAGCCAAGTGGGATTAGTTAACTGATCATTACCACCAAGTATCATCAAGATTTGGTGAAAAAATGTTTGCTGAGATTTCTGCAAACTAGTAGTTTTTTGGAAGCTTGGCAACCCCTTTCAAACAAAAGTGTTTTTCGCCAGTCTCTGCATGGGGTACTTCAAGAGGAAACAAACCATAGAGATAGAACTTAGAACTACTTCATTTGGTCAAGTTTCAAGGAGCTAGTACAAACCGTGTTTGATTTAGAATTCCAAACACAGCTATCTATGTAGGAGAAAACAGAGTGAAACCTAAAAATTCAAAGTGTTACTGGAAACGAACGCTTGAACCTAGAAGACTGAACGTTGGGCAGCCAAGTGAGATTAGTGAACTGATCATTACCACCAAGTATCATCAAGATTTGGTGAAAAAATGTTTGCTGAGATTTCAGAAAACTAGTAGTTTTTTGGAAGCTTGGCAACCCCTTTCAAACGAAAGTGTTTTTCGCCAGTCTCTGCATGGGGTACTTCAAGAGGAAACAAACCATAGAGATAGAACTTAGAACTACTGCATTTGGTCAAATTTCAAGAAGCTAGCACAAACCGTGTTTGATTTAGAGTTTCAAACACATCTATCTATATAGCAGAAAACAGAGTGAAACCTAAAAATTCAAAGTGTTACTGGAAACGAACGCTTGAACCTAGAAGAGTGAAAGTTGGGCAGCCAAGTGAGATTAGTGAACTGATCATTACCACCAAGTATCATCAAGATTTGGTGAAAAAATGTTTGGTGAGATTTCAGCAAACTAGTAGTTTTTTGGAAGCTTTTCAACCCCTTTCAAAGGAAAGTGTTTTTCGCCAGTCTCTGCATGGGGTACTTCAAGAGGAAACAAACCATTGAGGTAGAACTTAGAACTACTTCATTTGGTCAAGTTTCAAGGAACTAGCACAAACTGTGTTTGATTTAGAGTTTCAAACACATCTATCTATATAGCAGAAAACAGAGTGAATCCTGAAAATTCAAAGTGTTACTGGAAACGAACGCTTGAAGCTAGAAAAATAAAAATTGGGCAGCCAAGTGGGATTAGTGAACTGATCACGACCACCAAGTATCATCAAGATTTGGTGAAAAAATGTTTGCTGAGATTTCAGCAAACTAGTATTTTTTTTGAAGCTTGGCAACCCCTTTCAAACGAAAGTGTTTTGCGCCAGTCTCTGCATGGGGTACTTCAAGAGGAAACAAACCATAGAGATAGAACTTAGAACTACTGCATTTGGTCAAATTTCAAGAAGCTAGCACAAACCGTGTTTGATTTAGAGTTTCAAACACATCTATCTATATAGCAGAAAACAGAGTGAAACCTAAAAATTCAAAGTGTTACTGGAAACGAACGCTTCAACCTAGAAGAGTGAAAGTTGGGCAGCCAAGTGGGATTAGTGAACTGATCATTACCACCAAGTATCATCAAGATTTGGTGAAAAAATGTTTGCTGAGATTTCAGCAAACTAGTAGTTTTTTGGAAGCTTGGCAACCCCTTTCAAACAAAAGTGTTTTTCGCCAGTCTCTGCATGGGGTACTTCATGAGGAAACAAACCATAGAGATAGAACTTAGAACTACTTCATTAGGTAAAGTTTCAAGGTGCTATCACAAACCGTGTTTGATTTAGAATTCCAAACACAGCTATCTATGTAAGAGAAAACAGAGTGAAACCTAAAAATTCAAACTGTTACTGGAAACGAATGCTTCAACCTAGAAGAATAAAAATTGGGCAGCCAAGTGGGATTAGTGAACTGATCATTACCACCAAGTATCATCAAGAGTTGGTGAAAAAATGTTTGCTGAGATTTCAGCAAACTAGTAGTTTTTTGGAAGCTTGGCAACCCCTTTCCAACGAAAGTGTTTTTCGTCAGTCTCTGCATGGGGTACTTCAAGAGGAAAAAAACCATAGAGATAGAACTTAGAACTACTTCATTTGGTCAAGTTTCAAGGAGCTAGCACAAACCGTGTTTGATTTAGAATTCCAAACACAGCTATCTATGTAGGAGAAAACAGAGTGAAACCTAAAAATTCAAACTGTTACTGGAAACGAATGCTTCAACCTAGAAGAATAAAAATTGGGCAGCCAAGTGGGATTAGTGAACTGATCATTACCACCAAGTATCATCAAGATTTGGTGAAAAAATGTTTGCTGAGATTTCAGAAAACTAGTGTTTTTTGGAAGCTTGGCAAACCCTTTCAAACGAAAGTGTTTTTCTCCAGTCTCTGCATGGGGTACTTCAAGAGTAAACAAACCATACAGATAGAACTTAGAACTACTTCATTTGGTCAAGTTTCAAGGAGCTAGAACAAACCGTGTTTGATTTAGAATTCCAAACACATCTATCTATATAGCAGAAAACAGAGTGAAACCTAAAAATTCAAAGTGTTACTGGAAACGATCGCTTGAACCAAGAAGAGTGAAAGTTGGGCAGCCAATTGGGATTAGTGAACTGATCATTACCACCAAGTATCATCAAGATTTGGTGAAAAAATATTTGCTGAGATTTCAGAAAACTAGTAGATTTTGGAAGCTTGCAACCCCTTTCAAACGAAAGTGTTCTTCGCCAGTCTCTGCATGGGGTACTTCAAGAGGAAACAATCCATAGAGATAGAACTAAGAACTACTTCATTTTGTCAAGTTTCAGGGAGCTAGCACAAACCGTGTTTGATTTAGAGTTTCAAACACATCTATCTATATAGCAGAAAACAGAGTGAAACCTAAAAATTCAAAGTGTTACTGGAAACGAACGCTTCAACCTAGAAGAGTGAAAGTTGGGCAGCCAAGTGGGATTAGTGAACTGATCATTACCACCAAGTATCATCAAGATTTGGTGAAAAAATGTTTGCTGAGATTTCAGCAAACTAGTAGTTTTTTGGAAGCTTGGCAACCCCTTTCAAACAAAAGTGTTTTTCGCCAGTCTCTGCATGGGGTACTTCATGAGGAAACAAACCATAGAGATAGAACTTAGAACTACTTCATTAGGTCAAGTTTCAAGGTGCTATCACAAACCGGGTTTGATTTAGATTCCAAACACAGCTATCTATGTAGGAGAAAACAGAGTGAAACCTAAAAATTCAAACTGTTACTGGAAACGAATGCTTCAACCTAGAAGAATAAAAATTGGGCAGCAAAGTGGGATTAGTGAACTGATCATTACCACCAAGTATCATCAAGAGTTGGTGAAAAAATGTTTGCTGATATTTCAGCAAACTAGTAGTTTTTTGGAAGCTTGGCAACCCCTTTCCAACGAAAGTGTTTTTCGTCAGTCTCTGCATGGGGTACTTCAAGAGGAAAAAAACCATAGAGATAGAACTTAGAACTACTTCATTTGGTCAAGTTTCAAGGAGCTAGCACAAACCGTGTTTGATTTAGAATTCCAAACACAGCTATCTATGTAGGAGAAAACAGAGTGAAACCTAAAAATTCAAACTGTTACTGGAAACGAATGCTTCAACCTAGAAGAATAAAAATTGGGCAGCCAAGGGGGATTAGTGAACTGATCATTACCACCAAGTATCATCAAGATTTGGTGAAAAAATGTTTGCTGAGATTTTAGAAAACTAGTGTTTTTTGGAAGCTTGGCAACCCCTTTCAAACGAAAGTGTTTTTCGCCAGTCTCTGCATGGGGTACTTCAAGAGGAAACAAACTATACAGATAGAACTTAGAACTACTTCATTTGGTCAAGTTTCAAGGAGCTGGAACAAACCGTGTTTGATTTAGAATTCCAAACATATCTATCTATATAGGAGAAAACAGAGTGAAACCTAAAATTTCAAAGTGTTACTGGAAACGAACTCTTGAACCTAGAAGAGAGAAAATTGGGCAGCCATGTGGGATTAGTGAACTGATCCTTACCACCAAGTATCATCAAGATTTGCTGAAAAAATGTTTGCTGAGATTTCAGCAAACTAGTAGTTTTTTGGAAGCTTGGCAACCCCTTTCAAACGAAAGTGTTTTTCGCCAGTCTCTGCATGGGGTACTTCAAGAGGAAACAAACCATAGAGATAGAACTTAGAACTACTTCACTTGGTCAAGTTTCAAGGAGCTAGCACAAACCGTGTTTGATTTAGAATTCCAAACACAGCTATCTATGTAGGAGAAAACAGAGTGAAACCTAAAAATTCAAACTGTTACTGGAAACGAATGCTTCAACCTAGAAAAATAAAAATTGGGCAGCCAAGTGGGATTAGTGAACTGATCATTACCACCAAGTATCATCAAGAGTTGGTGAAAAAATGTTTGCTGAGATTTCAGCAAACTAGTAGTTTTTTGGAAGCTTGGCAACCCCTTTCAAACGAAAGTGTTTTTCGTCAGCCTCTGCATGGGGTACTGCAAGAGGAAAAAAACCATAGAGATAGAACTTAGAACTACTTCATTTGGTCAAGTTTCAAAAAGCTAGCACAAACCGTGTTTGATTTAGAATTCCAAACGCAGCTATCTATGTAGGAGAAAACAGAGTGAAACCTAAAAATTCAAACTGTTACTGGAAACGAATGCTTCAACCTAGAAGAATAAAAATTGGGCAGCCAAGTGGGATTAGTGAACTGATCATTACCACCAAGTATCATCAAGATTTGGTGAAAAAAATGTTTGCTGAGGTTTCAGTAAACTAGTAGTTTTTTGGAAGCTTGGCAACCCCTTTCAAACGAAAGTGTTTTTCGCCAGTCTCTGCATGGGCTACTTCAAGAGGAAACAAACCATAGAGATAGAACTTAGAACTACTTCATTTGGTCAAGTTTCAAGAAGCTAGCACAAACCGTGTTTGATTTAGAGTTTCAAACACATCTATCTATATTGCAGAATACAGAGTGAAACCTAAAAATTCAAAGTGTTACTGGAAACGAACGCTTAAACCTAGACGAGTGAAAGTTGGGCAGCCAAGCGAGATTAGTGAACTGATCATTACCACCAAGTATCATCAAGATTTGGTGAAAAAATGTTTGCTGAGATTTCAGAAAACTAGTAGTTTTTTGGAAGCTTGGCAACCCCTTTCAAACGAAAGTGTTTTTCGCCAGTCTCTGCATGGGGTACTTCAAGAGGAAACAAACCATACAGATAGAACTTAGAACTACTTCATTTTGTCACCTTTCAAGGAGCTAGCACAAACCGTGTTTGATTTAGAATTCCAAACACATCTATCTATATAGCAGAAAACAGAGTGAATCCTAAAAATTCAAAGTGTTACTGGAAACGAACGCTTGAACCTAGAAGAGAGAAAATTGGGCAGCCAAGTGGGTTTAGTGAACTGATCCTTACCACCAAGTATCATCAAGATTTGCTGAAAAAATGTTTGCTGAGATTTCAGCAAACTAGTAGTTTTTTGGAAGCTTGGCAACGCCTTCCAAAGAAAGTGTTTTTCGCCAGTCTCTGCATGGGGTACTTCAAGAGGAAACAAACCATAGAGATAGAACTTAGAACTACTTCATTTGGTCAACTTTCAAGGAGCTAGCACAAACTGTGTTTGATTTAGAGTTTCAAACACATCTATCTATATAGCAGAAAACAGAGTGAATCCTGAAAATTCAAAGTGTTACTGGAAACGAACGCTTAAACCTAGAAGAATAAAAATTGGGAGGCAAGTGGGATTAGTGAACTGATCACTACCACCAAGTATCATCAAGATTTGGTGAAAAAAGGTTTGCTGAGATTTCAGCAAACTAGTAGTTTTTTGGAAGCTTGGCAACCCCTTTCAAACGAAAGTGTTTTTCGCCAGTCTCTGCATGGGGTACTTCAAGAGGAAACAAACCATAGAGATAGAACTTAGAACTACTTCATTTGGTCAAGTTTCAAGGAGCTAGCACAAACCGTGTTTGATTTAGAATTCCAAACACAGCTATCTATGTAGGAGAAAACAGAGTGAAACCTAAAAATTCAAACTGTTACTGGAAACGAGTGCTTCAACCTAGAAGAATAAAAATTGGGCAGCCAAGTGGGATTAGTGAACTGATCATTACCACCAAGTATCATCAAGAGTTGGTGAAAAAATGTTTGCTGAGTTTCAGCAAACTAGTAGTTTTTTGGAAGCTTGGCAACCCCTTTCAAACGAAAGTGTTTTTCGTCAGTCTCTGCATGGGATACTTCAAGAGGAAAAAAACCATAGAGATAGAACTTAGAAGTACTTCATTTGGTCAAGTTTCAAGGAGCTAGCACAAACCGTGTTTGATTTAGAATTCCAAACACAGCTATCTATGTAGGAGAAAACAGAGTGAAACCTAAAAATTCAAACTGTTACTGGAATCGAATGCTTCAAACTAGAAGAATAAAAATTGGGCAGCCAAGTGGGATTAGTTAACTGATCATTACCACCAAGTATCATCAAGATTTGGTGAAAAAATGTTTGCTGAGATTTCACCAAACTAGTAGTTTTTTGGAAGCTTGGTAACCCCTTTAAAACGACAGTGTTTTTCGCCAGTCTCTGCATGGGTACTTCAAGAGGAAACAAACCATAGAGATAGAACTTAGAACTACTTCATTTGGTCAAGTTTCAAGGAGCTAGGACAAACCGTGTTTGATTTAGAATTCCAAACACAGCTATCTATGTAGGAGAAAACAGAGTGAAACCTAAAAATTCAAACTGTTACTGGAAACGAATGCTTCAACATAGAAGAATAAAAATTGGGCAGCCAAGTGGGATTAGTGAACTGATCATTACCACCAAGTATCATCAAGAGTTGGTGAAAAAATATTTGCTGAGATTTCAGCAAACTAGTAGTTTTTTGGAAGCTTGGCAACCCCTTTCAAACGAAAGTGTTTTTCGTCAGTCTCTGCATGGGGTACTTCAAGAGGAAAAAAACCATAGAGATAGAACTTGGAACTACTTCATTTGGTCAAGTTTCAAGGAGCTAGCACAAACCGTGTTTGATTTAGAATTCCAAACACAGCTATCTATGTAGGAGAAAACAGAGTGAAACCTAAAAATTCAAACTGTTACTGGAAACGAATGCTTCAACCTAGAAGAATAAAAATTGGGCAGCCAAGTGGGATTAGTGAACTGATCATTACCACCAAGTATCATCAAGATTTGGTGAAAAAAATGTTTGCTGAGGTTTCAGAAAACTAGTAGTTTTTTGGAAGCTTGGCAACCCCTTTCAAACGAAAGTGTTTTTCACCAGTCTCTGCATGGGCTACTTAAAGAGGAAAAAAAACATAGAGATAGAACTTAGAACTACTTCATTTGGTCAAGTTTCAAGAAGCTAGCACAAACCGTGTTTGATTTAGAGTTTCAAACACATCTATCTATATTGCAGAATACAGAGTGAAACCTAAAAATTCAAAGTGTTACTGGAAACGAACGCTTGAACCTAGACGAGCGAAAGTTGGGCAGCCAAGCGAGATTAGTGAACTGATCATTACCACCAAGTATCATCAAGATTTGGTGAAAAAATGTTTGCTGAGATTTCAGAAAACTAGTAGTTTTTTGGAAGCTTGGCAACCCGTTTCAAACGAAAGTGTTTTTCGCCAGTCTCTGCATGGGGTACTTCAAGAGGAAACAAACCATACAGATAGAACTTAGAACTACTTCATTTGGTCACGTTTCAAGGAGCTAGCACAAACCGTGTTTGATTTAGAATTCGAAACACATCTATCTATATAGCAGAAAACAGAGTGAAACCTAAAAATTCAAAGTGTTACTGGAAACGAACGCTTGAACCTAGAAGAGAGAAAATTGGGCAGCCAAGTGGGTTTAGTGAACTGATCCTTACCACCAAGTATCATCAAGATTTGCTGAAAAAATGTTAGCTTAGATTTCAGCAAACTAGTAGTTTTATGGAAGCTTGGCAACCCCTTTCAAAGGAAAGTGTTTTTCGCCAGTCTCTGCATGGGGTACTTCAAGAGGAAACAAACCATAGAGATAGAACTTAGAACTACTTCATTTGGTCAAGTTTCAAGGAGCTAGCACAAACTGTGTTTGATTTAGAGTTTCAAACACATCTATCTATATAGCAGAAAACAGAGTGAATCCTGAAAATTCAAAGTGTTACTGGAAATGAACGCTTAAACCTAGAAGAATAAAAATTGGGCAGCCAAGTGGGATTAGTGAACTGATCACTACCACCAAGTATCATCAAGATTTGGTGAAAAAAGGTTTGCTGAGATTTCAGCAAACTAGTAGTTTTTTGGAAGCTTGGAAACCCCTTTCAAACTAAAGTGTTTTTCGCCAGTCTCTCCATGGGGTACTTCAAGAGGAAACAAACCTTAGAGATAGAACTTAGAACTACTTCATTTTGTCAAGTTTCAAGGAGCTAGCACAAACCGTGTTTGATTTAGAATTCCAAACACAGCTATCTATGTAGGAGAAAACAGAGTGAAACCTAAAAATTCAAACTGTTACTGGAATCGAATGCTTCAAACTAGAAGAATAAAAATTGGGCAGCCAAGTGGGATTAGTTAACTGATCATTACCACCAAGTATCATCAAGATTTGGTGAAAAAATGTTTGCTGAGATTTCACCAAACTAGTAGTTTTTTGGAAGCTTGGTAACCCCTTTCAAACGACAGTGTTTTTCGCCAGTCTCTGCATGGGTACTTCAAGAGGAAACAAACCATAGAGATAGAACTTAGAACTACTTCATTTTGTCAAGTTTCAAGGAGCTAGGACAAACCGTGTTTGATTTAGAATTCCAAACACAGCTATCTATGTAGGAGAAAACAGAGTGAAACCTACAAATTCAAACTGTTACTGGAAACGAATGCTTCAACATAGAAGAATAAAAATTGGGCAGCCAAGTGGGATTAGTGAACTGATCATTACCACCAAGTATCATCAAGAGTTGGTGAAAAAATGTTTGCTGAGATTTCAGCAAACTAGTAGTTTTTTGGAAGCTTGGCAACCCCTTTCAAACGAAAGTGTTTTTCGTCAGTCTCTGCATGGGGTACTTCAAGAGGAAAAAAACCATAGAGATAGAACTTAGAACTACTTCATTTGGTCAAGTTTCAAGGAGCTAGCACAAACCGTGTTTGATTTAGAATTCCAAACACAGCTATCTATGTAGGAGAAAACAGAGTGAAACCTAAAAATTCAAACTGTTACTGGAAACGAATGCTTCAACCTAGAAGAATAAAAATTGGGCAGCCAAGTGGGATTAGTGAACTGATCATTACCACCAAGTATCATCAAGATTTGGTGAAAAAATGTTTGCTGAGATTTCAGCAAACTAGTAGTTTTTTGGAAGCTTGGCAACCCCTTTCAAACGAAAGTGTTTTTCGTCAGTCTCTGCATGGGGTACTTCAAGAGGAAAAAAACCACAGAGATAGAACTTAGAACTACTTCATTTGGTCAAGTTTCAAGGAGCTAGCACAAACCGTGTTTGATTTAGAATTCCAAACACAGCTATCTATGTAGGAGAAAACAGAGTGAAACCTAAAAATTCAAACTGTTACTGGAAACGAATGCTTCAACATAGAAGAATAAAAATTGGGCAGCCAAGTGGGATTAGTGAACTGATCATTACCACCAAGTATCATCAAGATTTGGTGAAAAAAATGTTTGCTGAGGTTTCAGAAAACTAGTAGTTTTTTGGAAGCTTGGCAACCCCTTTCAAACGAAAGTGTTTTTCGCCAGTCTCTGCATGGGATACTTCAAGAGGAAAAAAACCATAGAGATAGAACTTAGAACTACTTCATTTGGTCAAGTTTCAAGAAGCTAGCACAAACCGTGTTTGATTTAGAGTTTCAAACACACTATCTATATTGCAGAATACAGAGTGAAACCTAAAAATTCAAAGTGTTACTGGAAACGAACGCTTGAACCTAGACGAGTGAAAGTTGGGCAGCCAAGCGAGATTAGTGAACTGATCATTACCACCAAGTATCATCAAGATTTGGTGAAAAAATGTTTGCTGAGATTTCAGAAAACTAGTAGTTTTTTGGAAGCTTGGCAACCCCTTTCAAACGAAAGTGTTTTTCGCCAGTCTCTGCATGGGGTACTTCAAGAGGAAACAAACCATACAGATAGAACTTAGAACTACTTCATTTGGTCACGTTTCAAGGAGCTAGCACAAACCGTGTTTGATTTAGTATTCCAAACACATCTATCTATATAGCAGAAAACAGAGTGAAACCTAAAATTTCAAAGTGTTACTGGAAACGAACGCTTGAACCTAGAAGAGAGAAAATTGGGCAGCCAAGTGGGTTTAGTGAACTGATCCTTACCACCAAGTATCATCAAGATTTGGTGAAAAAATGTTTGCTGAGATTTCAGCAAACTAGTAGTTTTTTGGAAGCTTGGCAACCCCTTTCAAAGGAAAGTGTTTTTCGCCAGTCTCTGCATGGGGTACTTCAAGAGGAAACAAACCATAGAGATAGAACTTAGAACTACTTCATTTGTTCAAGTTTCAAGGAGCTAGCACAAACTGTGTTTGATTTAGAGTTTCAAACACATCTATCTATATAGCAGAAAACAGAGTGAATCCTGAAAATTCAAAGTGTTACTGGAAATGAACGCTTAAACCTAGAAGAATAAAAATTGGGCAGCCAAGTGGGATTAGTGAACTGATCACTACCACCAAGTATCATCAAGATTTGGTGAAAAAAGGTTTGCTGAGATTTCAGCAAACTAGTAGTTTTTTGGAAGCTTGGAAACCCCTTTCAAACTAAAGTGTTTTTCGCCAGTCTCTCCATGGGGTACTTCAAGAGGAAAAAAACCTTAGAGATAGAACTTAGAACTACTTCATTTTGTCAAGTTTCAAGGAGCTAGCACAAACCGTGTTTGGTTTAGAATTCCAAACACAGCCTTCTATGTAGGAGAAAACAGAGTGAAACCTAAAAATTCAAACTGTTACTGGAAACGAATGCTTCAACCTAGAAGAAATAAATTGGGCAGCCAAGTGGGATTAGTGAACTGATCATTACCACCAAGTATCATCAAGATTTGGTGAAAAAAGGTTTCATGAGTTTTCAGCAAACTAGTAGTTTTTTGGAAGCTTGGCAACCCCTTTCAAACGAAAGTGTTTTTCGCCAGTCTCTGCATGGGGTACTTCTAGAGGAAACAAACCATAGAGATAGAACTTAGATCTACTTCATTTGGTCACGTTTCAAGGAACTAGCACAAACTGTGTTTGATTTAGAATTCCAAACACAGCTATCTATGTAGGAGAAAACAGAGTGAAACCTAAAAATTCAAAATGTTACTGGAAACGAATGCTTCAACCTAGAAGAATAAAAATTGGGCAGCCAAGTGGGATTAGTGAAGTGATCATTACCACCAAGTATCATCAAGATTTGGTGAAAAAATGTTTGCTGAGATTTCAGCAAACTAGTAGTTTTTTGGAAGCTTGGCAACCCCTTTCAAACGAAAGTGTTTTTCGCCAGTCTCTGCATGGGGTACTTAAAGAGGAAACAAACCAAAGAGATAGAACTTAGAACTACTGTATTTGGTCAAGTTTCAAGGAGCTGGCACAAACTGTGTTTGATTTAGAATTCCAAACACAGCTATCTATGTAGGAGAAAACAGAGTGAAACCTAAAAATTCAAACTATTACTGGAAACGAATGCTTCAACCTAGAAGAATAAAAATTGGGCAGCCAAGTGGGATTAGTGAACTGATCATTACCAAGAAGTATCATCAAGATTTGGTGAAAAAATGTTTGCTGAGATTTCAGCAAACTAGTAGTTTTTTGGAAGCTTGGCAACCCCTTTCAAACGAAAGTGTTTTTCGCCAGTCTCTGCATGGGGTACTTCAAGAGGAAACAAACCATAGAGATAGAACTTAGAACTACTTCATTTGGTCAAGTTTCAAGGAGCTAGCACAATCCGTGTTTGATTTAGAATTCCAAACACAGCTATCTATGTAGGAGAAAACAGAGTGAAACCTAAAAATTCAAACTGTTACTGGAAACGAGTGCTTCAACCTAGAAGAATAAAAATTGGGCAGCCAAGTGGGATTAGTGAACTGATCATTACCACCAAGTATCATCAAGATTTGGTGAAAAAATGTTTGCTGAGATTTCAGCAAACTAGTAGTTTTTTGGAAGCTTGGCAACCCCTTTCAAACGAAAGTGTTTTTCGTCAGTCTCTGCATGGGGTACTTCAAGAGGAAAAAAAACATAGAGAAAGAACTTAGAACTACTTCATTTGGTCAAGTTTCAAGAAGCTAGCACAAACCGTGTTTGATTTAGAGTTTCAAACACATCTATCTATATAGCAGGAAACAGAGTGAAACCTAAAAATTCAAAGTGTTACTGGAAACGAACGCTTGAACCTAGAAGACTGAAAGTTGGGCAGCCAAGTGAGATTAGTGAACTGATCATTACTACCAAGTATCATCAAGATTTGGTGAAAAAATGTTTGCTGAGATTTCAGCAAACTAGTAGTTTTTTGGAAGCTTGGCAACCCCTTTCAAACGAAAGTGTTTTTCGCCAGTCTCTGCATGGGGTACTTCAAGCGGAAACAAACCATACAGATAGAACTTAGAACTACTTCATTTGGTCAAGTTTCAAGGAGCTAGCACAAACCGTGTTTGAATTAGAATTCAAAACACATCTATCTATATAGCAGAAAACAGAGTGAAACCTAAAAATTCAATGTGTTACTGGAAACGAACGCTTGAACCTAGAAGAGTGAAAATTGGGCAGCCAAGTGGGTTTAGTGAACTGATCCTTACCACCAAGTATCATCAAGATTTGCTGAAAAAATGTTTGCTGAGATTTCAGCAAACTAGTAGTATTTTGGAAGCTTGGCAACCCCTTTCAAAGGAAAGTGTTTTTCGCCAGTCTCTGCATGGGGTACTTCAAGAGGAAACAAACCATAGAGATAGAACTTAGAACTACTTCATTTGGTCAAGTTTCAAGGAGCTAGCACAAACTGTGTTTGATTTAGAGTTTCAAACACATCTATCTATATAGCAGAAAACAGAGTGAATCCTGAAAATTCAAAGTGTTACTGGAAACGAACACTTGAACCTAGAAGAATAAAAATTGGGCAGCCAAGTGGGATTAGTGCACTGATCACTACCACCAAGTATCAGCAAGATTTGGTGAAAAAATGTTTGCTGAGATTTAAGCAAACTAGTAGTTTTTTGGAAGCTTGGCAACCCCTTTCAAACGAAAGTGTTTTTCGCCAGTCTCTGCATGGGGTACTTCAAGAGGAAACAAACCATAGAGATAGAACTTAGAACTACTTTATTTTGTCAAGTTTCAAGGAGCTAGCACAAACCGTGTTTGATTTAGAATTCCAAACACAGCTATCTATGTAGGAGAAAACAGAGTGAAACCTAAAAATTCAAACTGTTACTGGAAACGAATGCTTCAACCTAGAAGAATAAAAATTGGGCAGCCAAGTGGGATTAGTGAACTGATCATTACCACCAAGTATCATCAAGATTTGGTGAAAAAATGTTTGCTGAGATTTCAGCAAAGTAGTAGTTTTTTGGAAGCTTGGCAACCCCTTTCAAACGAAAGTGTTTTTCGCCAGTCTCGGCATGGGGTACTTCTAGAGGAAACAAACCATAGAGATAGAACTTAGAACTACTTCATTTGGTCACGTTTCAAGGAACTAGCACAAACTGTGTTTGATTTAGAATTCCAAACACAGCTATCAATGTAGCAGAAAACAGAGTGAAACCTAAAAATTCAAACTGTTACTTGAAACGAATTCTTCAACCTAGAAGAATTAAAATTGGGCAGCCAAGTGGGATTAGTGAACTGATCATTACCACCAAGTATCATCAAGATTTGGTGAAAAAATGTTTGCTGAGATTTCAGCAAACTAGTATTTTTTTGTAAGCTTGGCAACTCCTTTCAAACGAAAGTGTTTTTCGCCAGTCTCTTCATGGGGTATTTCAAGAGGAAACAAACCATAGAGATAGAACTTAGAACTACTTCATTTTGTCAAGTTTCAAGGAGCTAGCACAAACCGTGTTTGATTTAGAGTTTCAAACACATCTACCTATATAGCAGAAAACAGAGTGAAACCTAAAAATTCAAAGTGTTACTGGAAACGAACGCTTCAACCTAGAAGAGTGAAAGTTGGGCAGCCAAGTGGGATTAGTGAACTGATCATTACCACCAAGTATCATCAAGATTTGGTGAAAAAATGTTTGCTGAGATTTCAGCAAACTAGTAGTTTTTTGGTAGCTTGGCAACCCCTTTCAAACGAAAGTGTTTTTCGCCAGTCTCTGCATGGGGTACTTCAAGAGGAAACAAACCATAGAGATAGAACTTAGAACTACTTCATTTGGTCAAGTTTCAAGGAGCTAGCACAAACCGTGTTTGATTTAGAATTAGAAACACAGCTATCTATGTAGGAGAAAACAGAGTGAAACCTAAAAATTCAAAGTGTTATGGAAACGAACGCATGAACCTAGAAGAGTGAAAGTTGGGCAGCCAAGTGAGATTAGTGAACTGATCATTACCACCAAGTATCATCAAGATTTGGTGAAAAAATGTTTGCTGAGATTTCAGAACACTAGTAGTTTTTTGGAATCTTGGCAACCCCTTTCAAACGAAAGTGTTTTTCGCCAGTCTCTGCATGGGGTACTTCAAGAGGAAACAAACCATAGAGATAGAACTTAGACTACTTCATTTGGTCAAGTTTCAAGGAGATAGCACAAACCATGTTTGATTTAGAATTCCAACACAGCTATCTATGTAGGAGGAAACAGAGTGAAACCTAAAAATTCAAAGTGTTACTGGAAACGAACGCTTGAACCTAGAAGATTGAATGTTGGGCAGCCAAGTGGGATTAGTGAACTGATCATTACCACCAAGTATCATCAAGATTTGGTGAAAAAATGTTTGCTGAGATTTCAGCAAACTAGTAGTTTTTTGGAAGCTTGGCAACCCCTTTCAAACGAAAGTGTTTTTCGCCAGTCTCTGCATGTGGTACTTCAAGAGGAAACAAACCATAGAGATAGAACTTAGAACTACTTCATTTTCTCAAGTTTCAAGGAGCTAGCACAAACCGTGTTTGATTTAGAATACCAAACACAGCTATCTATGTAGGAGAAAACAGAGTGAAACCTAAAAATTCAAACTGTTACTGGAAATGAATGCTTCTACCTAGAAGAATAAAAATTGGGCAGCCAAGTGGGATTAGTGAACTGATCATTACCACCAAGTATCATCAAGATTTGGTGAAAAAATGTTTGCTGAGATTTCAGCAAACTAGTAGTGTTTTGGAAGCTTGGTAACCCCTTTCAAACGAAAGTGTTTTGCGCCAGTCTCTGCATGGGGTACTTCAAGAGAAAACAAACCATAGAGATAGAACTTAGAACTACTTCATTTGGTCAAGTTTCAAGGAGCTAGCACAAACCGTGTTTGATTTAGAGTTTCAAACACAACTATCTATATAGCAGAAAACAGAGTGAAACCTAAAAATTCAAAGTGTTACTGGAAACGAAGGCTTGAACCTAGAAGAGTGAAAGTTGGGCAGCCAAGTGGGATTAGTGAACTGATCATTACCACCAAGTATCATCAAGATTTGGTGAAAAAATGTTTGCTGAGATTTCAGCAAATTAGTAGTTTTTTGGAAGCTTGGCAACCCCTTTCAAACGAAAGTGTTTTTTGCCAGTCTCTGCATGGGGTACTTCAAGAGGAAACACACCATGGAGATAGAACTTAGAACTACTTCATTTGGTCAAGTTTCAAGGAGCTAGCACAAACCGTGTTTGATTTAGAATTCCAAACACAGCTATCTATGTAGGAGAAAACAGAGTGAAACCTAAAAATTCAAAGTGCTACTGGAAACGAACGCTTGAACCTAGAAGAGTGAAAGTTGGGCAGCCAAGTGAGATTAGTGAACTGATCATTACCACCAAGTATCATCAAGATTTGGTGAAAAAATGTTTGCTGAGATTTCAGCAAACTAGTAGTTTTTTGTAAGCTTGGCAACCTCTTTCAAACGAAAGTGTTTTTCGCCAGTCTCTGCATGGGGTACTTCAAGAGGAAACAAACCATAGAGATAGAACTTAGAACTACTGTATTTGGTCAAGTTTCAAGGAGTTGGCACAAACTGTGTTTGATTTAGAATTCCAAACACAGATATCTATGAAGGAGAAAACAGAGTGAAACCTAAAAATTCAAACTGTTACTGGAAACGAATGCTTCAACCTAGAAGAATAAAAATTGGGCAGCCAAGTGGGATTAGTGAACTGATCATTACCAAGAAGTATCATCAAGATTTGGTGAAAAAATGTTTGCTGAGATTTCAGCAAACTAGTAGTTTTTTGGAAGCTTGGCAACCCCTTTCAAAGGAAAGTGTTTTTCGCCAGTCTCTGCATGGGGTACTTCAAGAGGAAACAAACCATAGAGATAGAACTTAGAACTACTTCATTTGGTCAAGTTTCAAGGAGCTAGCACAAACCGTGTTTGATTTAGAATTCCAAACACAGCTATCTATGTAGGAGAAAACAGAGTGAAACCTAAAAATTCAAACTGTTACTGGAAACGAGTGCTTCAACCTAGAAGAATAAAAATTGGGCAGCCAAGTGGGATTAGTGAACTGATCATTACCACCAAGTATCATCAAGAGTTGGTGAAAAAATGTTTGCTGAGATTTCAGCAAACTAGTAGTTTTTTGGAAGCTTGGCAACCCCTTTCAAACGAAAGTGTTTTTCATCAGTCTCTGCATGGGGTACTTCAAGAGGAAAAAAACCATAGAGATAGAACTTAGAACTACTTCATTTGGTCAAGTTTCATGGAGCTAGCACAAACCGTGTTTGATTTAGAATTCCAAACACAGCTATCTATGTAGGAGAAAACAGAGTGAAACCTAAAAATTCAAACTGTTACTGGAAACGAATGCTTCAAACTAGAAGAATAAAAATTGGGCAGCCAAGTGGGATTAGTTAACTGATCATTACCACCAAGTATCATCAAGATTTGGTGAAAAAATGTTTGCTGAGATTTCAGCAAACTAGTTGTTTTTTGGAAGCTTGGCAACCCCTTTCAAACGAAAGTGTTTTTCGCCAGTCTCTGCATGGGGTACTTCAAGAGGAAACAAACCATAGAGATAGAACTTAGAACTACTTCATTTGGTCAAGTTTCAAGGAGCTAGCACAAACCGTGTTTGATTTAGAATTCCAAACACAGCTATCTATGTAGGAGAAAACAGAGTGAAACCTAAAAATTCAAACTGTTACTGGAAACGAATGCTTCAACCTAGAAGAATAAAAATTGGGCAGCCAAGTGGGATTAGTGAACTGATCATTACCACCAAGTATCATCAAGATTTGGTGAAAAAATGTTTGCTGAGATTTCAGAAAACTAGTAGTTTTTTGGAAGCTTGGCAACCCCTTTCAAACGAAAGTGTTTTTCGCCAGTCTCTGCATGGGGTACTTCAAGAGGAAACAAACCATAGAGATAGAACTTAGAACTACTTCATTTTGTCAAGTTTCAAGGAGCTAGCACAAACTGTGTTTGATTTAGAGTTTCAAACACATCTATCTATATAGCAGGAAACAGAGTGAAACCTAAAAATTCAAAGTGTTACTGGAAACGAACGCTTGAACCTAGAAGACTGAACGTTGGGCAGCCAAGTGAGATTAGTGAACTGATCATTACCACCAAGTATCATCAAGATTTGGTGAAAAAATGTTTGCTGAGATTTCAGAAAACTAGTAGTTTTTTGGAAGCTTGGCAACCCCTTTCAAACGAAAGTGTTTTTCGCCAGTCTCTGCATGGGGTACTTCAAGAGGAAACAAACCATAGACAAAGAATTTAGAACTACTTCATTTGGTCAAGTTTCAAGGAGCTAGCACAAACCGAGTTTGATTGAGAGTTTCAAACACATCTATCTATATAGCAGAAAACAGAGTGAAACCTAAAAATTTAAAGTGTTACTGGAAACGAACGCTTGAACCTAGAAGAGTGAAAATTGCGCAGCCAAGTGGGCTTTGTGAACTGATCATTACCACCAAGTATCATCAAGATTTGGTGAAAAAATGTTTGCTGAGATTTCAGCAAACTAGTAGTTTTTTGGAAGCTTGGCAACCCCTTTCAAACGAAAGTGTTTTTCGCCAGTCTCTGCATGGGGTACTTCAAGAGGAAACAAACCATAGAGATAGAACTTAAAACTACTTCATTTGGTCAAGTTTCAAGGAGCTAGCACAAACCGTGTTTGATTTAGAGTTTCAAACACATCTATCAATATAGCAGAAAACAGAGTGAAACCTAAAAATTCAAATGTTACTGGAAACGAATGCTTCTACCTAGAAGAATAAAAATTGGGCAGCCAAGTGGGATTAGTGAACTGATCATTAGCACCAAGTATCATCAAGATTTGGTGAAAAAATGTTTGCTGAGATTTCAGCAAACTAGTAGTTTTTTGGAAGCTTTGCAACCCCTTTCAAATGAAAGTGTTTCTCGCCAGTCTCTGCATGGGGTACTTCAAGAGGAAACAAACCATAGCGATAGAACATAGAACTACTTCATTTGGTCAAGTTTCAAGGAGCTAGCACAAACCGTGTTTGATTTAGAATTTCAAACACAGCTATCTATGTAGGAGAAAACCGAGTGAAACCTAAAAATTCAAAGTGTTACTGAAAACGAACGCTTGAACCTAGAAGAGTGAAAATTGGGCAGCCAAGTGGGCTTAGTGAACTGATCATTACCACCAAGTATCATCAAGATTTGGTGAAAAAATGTTTGCTGAGATTTCATCAAACTAGTAGTTTTTTGGAAGCTTGGGAAACCCTTTCAAACGAAAGTGCTTTTCGCCAGTCTCTGCATGGGGTAGTTCAAGAGGAAAAAACCATAGAGATAGAACTTAGAACTACTTCATTTGGTCAAGTTTCAAGTAGCTAGCACAATCCGTGTTTGATTTAGAATTCCAAACAGAGGTATCTATGTAGGAAAAAACAGAGTGAAACCCAAAAATTCCAACTGTTACTGGAAACGAATGCTTCAACCTAGAAGAATAAAAATTGGGCAGCCAAGTGGGATTAGTGAACTGATCATTACCACCAAGTATCATCAATATTTGGTGAAAAAATGTTTGCTGAGATTCCAGCAAACTAGTAGTTTTTTGGAAGCTTGGCAACCGCGTTCAAACGAAAGTGTTTTTCGCCAGTCTCTGCATGGGGTACTTCAAGGAAACAAACCATAGAGATAGAACATGGAACTACTTCATTTGGTCAAGTTTCAAGGAGCTAGCACAAACCGTGTTTGATTTAGAGTTTCAAACACATCTATCTATATAGCAGAAAACAGAGTGAAACCTAAAAATTCAAAGTGTTACTGGAAACGAGCGCTTGAACCTAGAAGAGTGAAAATTGGGCAGCCAAGTGGGCTTAGTGAACTGATCATTACCACCAAGTATCATCAAGATTTGGTGAAAAAATGTTTGCTGAGATTTCAGCAAACTAGTATTTTTTGGAAGCTTGGCAACCCCTTTCAAACGAGAGTGTTTTTCGCCAGTCTCTGCATGGGGTAGTTAAAGAGGAAACAAACCATAGATATAGAACTTAGAACTACTTCATTTGGTCAAGTTTCAAGGAGCTAGCAGAAACCGTGTTTGATTTAGAATTCCAAACACAGCTATCTATGTAGGAGAAAACAGGGTGAAACCTAAAAATTCAAACTGTTACTGGAAACGAATGCTTCCACCTAGAAGAATAAAAATTGGGCAGCCAAGTGTTCTTATTGAACTGATCATTACCACCAAGTATCATCAAGATTTGGTGAAAAAATGTTTGCTGAGATTTCAGCAAACTAGTAGTTTTTTGGAAGCTTGGCAACCCCTTTCAAACGAAAGTGTTTTTCGCCAGTCTCTGCATGGGGTACTTCAAGAGGAAACAAACCATAGCGATAGAACTTAGAAGTACTTCATTTGGTCAAGTTTCAAGGAGCTAGCACAAACCGTGTTTGATTTAGAGTTTCAAACACATCTATCTATATAGCAGAAAACAGAGTGAAACCTAAAAATTCAAAGTGTTACTGGAATCGAACGCTTGAACCTAGAAGAGTGAAAATTGGGCAGCCAAGTGGGCTTAGTGAACTGATCATTACCACCAAGTATCATCAAGATTTGGTGAAAAAATGTTTGCTGAGATTTCAGCAAACTAGTAGTTTTTTGGAAGCGTGGCAACCCCTTTCCAACCAAAGTGTTTTTCGCCAGTCTCTGCATGGGGTACTTCAAGAGGAAACAAACCATAGAGATAGAACTTAGAACTACTTCATTTGGTCAAGTTTCAAGGAGCTAGCTCAAACCGTGTTTTATTTAGAATTCCAAACACAGCTATCTATGCAGGAGAAAACAGAGTGAAACCTAAAAATTCAAACTGTTACTGGAAACGAATGCTTCAACCTAGAAGAATAAAAATTGGGCAGCCAAGTGGGCTTGGTGAACTGATCATTACCACCAAGTATCATCAAGTTTTGTTGAAAAAATGTTTGCTAGATTTCAGCAAACTAGAAGTATTTTTGGAAGCTTGGCAACCCTTTCAAATGAAAGAGTTTTTCGCCAGTCTCTGCATGGGGTACTTCAAGAGGAAACAAACCATAGAGATAGAACTTAGAACTACTTCATTTGGTCAAGTTTAAGGAGCTAGCACAAACCGTGTTTGATTTAGAATTCCAAACACAGCTATCTATGTAGAAGAAAACAGAGTGAAACCTAAAAATTCAAAGTGTTACTGGAAACGAACGCTTGAACCTAGAAGAGTGAAAGTTGGGCAGCCAAGTGGGCTTAGTGAACTGATCATTACCACCAAGTATCATCAAGATTTGGTGAAAAAATGTTTGCTGAGATTTCAGCAAACTAGTAGTTTTTTGGAAGCTTGGCAACCCCTTTCAAACGAAAGTGCTTTTCTCCAGTCTCTGCATGGGGTACTTCAAGAGGAAACAAACCATAGAGATAGGACTTAGATCTACTTCATTTGGTCAAGTTTCAAGGAGCTAGCACAAACCGTGTTTGATTTAGAATTCCAAACACAGCTATCTATGTAGGAGAAAACAGAGTGAAACCTAAAAATTCAAAGTGTTACTGGAAACGAACGCTTGATCCTAGAAGAGTGAAAATTGGGCAGCCAAGTGGGCTTAGTGAACTGATCATTACCACCAAGTATCATCAAGATTTGGTGAAAAAATGTTTGCTGAGATTTCAGCAAACTAGTAGTTTTTTGGAAGCTTGGCAACCCCTTTGAAATGAAAGTGCTTTTTGCCAGCCTCTGCATGGGGTACTTCAAGAGGAAACAAACCATAGAGATAGAACTTAGAACTACTTCATTTGGTCAAGTTTCAAGGACCTAGCACGAACCATGTTTGATTTAGAATTCCAAACACAGCTATCTATGTAGGAGAAAACAGAGTGAAACCTAAAAATTCAAACTGTTACTGGAAACGAACGCTTCAAAATAGAAGAATAAAAATTGGGCAGCCAAGTGGGATTAGTGAACTGATCATTACCACCAAGTATCATCAAGATTTGGTGAAAAAATGTTTGCTGAGATTTCAGCAAACTAGTAGTTTTTTGGAAGCTTGGCAACCCCTTTCAAACGAAAGTGTTTTTCGCCAGTCTCTGCATGGCCTACTTCAAGAGGAAACACCATAGAGATAGAACTTAGAACTACTTCATTTGGTCAAGTTTCAAGGAGCTAGCACAAACCGTCTTTTATTTAGAATTCCAAACACAGCTATCTATGTAGGAGAAAACAGAGTGAAACCTAAAGGTTCAAACTGTTATTGGAAACGAATGCTTCAACCTAGAAGAATAAAAAATGGGCAGCCAAGTGGGCTTAGTGAACTCATCATTACCACCAAGTATCATCAAGATTTGGTGAAAAAATGTTTGCTGAGATTTCAGAAAACTAGTTGTTTTTTGGAAGCTTGGCAACCCCTTTCAAACGAAAGTGTTTTTCGCCAGTCTCTGCATGGGCTACATCAAGAGGAAACAAACCATAGAGATAGAACTCAGAACTATTTCATTTGGTCAAGTTTCAAGGAGCTAGCACAAACCGTGTTTGATTTAGAATTCCAAACACAGCTATCTATGTAGAAGAAAACAGAGTGAAACCTAAAAATTCAAAGTGTTACTGGAAACGAACGCTTGAACCTAGAAGAGTGAAAATTGGGCAGCCAAGTGGGCTAATTGAACTGATCATTACCACCCAGTATCATCAAGATTTGGTGAAAAAATGTTTGCTGAGATTTCAGCAAACTAGTAGATTTTGGAAGCTTGGCAACCCCTTTAAAACGAAAGTGTTTTTCGCCAGCCTCTGCATGGGGTACTTCAAGAGGAAATAAACCATAGAGATAGAACTTAGAACTACTTCATTTGGTCAAGTTTCAAGGAGCTAGTAAAAACCGTGTTTGGTTTAGAATTCCAAACACAGCTATCTATGCAGAAGAAAACAGAGTGAAACCTAAAAATTCAAACTGTTACTTGGAAAGAATGCTTCAACCAAGAAGAATAAAAATTGGGCAGCCAAGTGGGCTTAGAGAACTGATCATTACCACCAAGTATCATCAAGATTTGGTGAAAAAATGTTTGCTGAGATTTCAGCAAACTAGTAGTTTTTTTGGAAGCTTGGCAACCCCTTTCAAACGAAAGTGTTTTTCGCCAGTCTCTGCATGGGGTACTTCAAGAGGAAACAAACCATAGAGATAGAACTTAGAACTACTTCATTTTGTCAAGTTTCAAGGAGCTAGCACGAACCATGTTTGATTTAGAATTCCAAACACAGCTATCTATGTAGGAGAAAACAGAGTGAAACCTAAAAATTCAAACTGTTACTGGAAACGAACGCTTCAACTTAGAAGAATAAAAATTGGGCAGCCAAGTGGGATTAGTGAACTGATCATTACCAGCAAGTATCATCAAGGTTTTTTTGAAAAAATGTTTGCTGAGATTTCAGCAAAACTAGTAGTTTTTTTGGAAGCTTTTCAACCCCTTTCAATGGAAAGTGTTTTTCGCCAGTCTCTGCATGGGGTACTTCAAGAGGAAACAAACCATAGAGATAGAACTTAGAACTACTTCATTTGGTCAAGTTTCAAGGAGCTAGCAAAAACCGTGTTTCATTAGAGTTTCAAACACATCTATCTATATAGCAGAAAACAGAGTGAAACCTAAAAATTCAAAGTGTTACTGGAAACGAACACTTGAACCTAGAAGAGTGAAAATTGGGCAGCCAAGTGGGCTTAGTGAACTGACCATTACCACCAAGTATCATCAAGATTTGGTGAAAAAATGTTTGCTGAGATTTCAGCAAACTAGTAGTTTTTTTGGAAGCTTGGCAACCCCTTTCATACGAAAGTGTTTTTCGCCAGTCTCTGCATGGGGTACTTCAAGAGGAAACAAACCATAGAGATAGAACTTAGAACTACTTCATTTGGTCAAGTTTCAAGGAGCTAGCACAAACCGTCTTTGATTTAGAATTCCAAACACAGCTATCTATGTAGGAGAAAACAGAGTGAAACCTAAAAATTAAAACTGTTACTGGAAACGAATGCTTCCACCTAGAAGAATAAAAATTGGGCAGCCAAGTGGGCTAAGTGAACTGATCATTACCACCAAGTATCATCAAGAGTTGGTGAAAAAATGTTTGCTGAGATTTCAGCAAACTAGTTGTTTTTTGGAAGCTTGGCAACCCCTTTCTAACGAAAGTGTTTTTCGCCAGTCTCTGCATGGGGTACTTCAAGAGGAAACAAACAATAAAGATAGAACTTAGAACTACTTCATTTGGTCAAGTTTCAAGGAGCTAGCACAAACCGTGTTTGATTTAGAATTCCAAACACAGCTATCTATGTAGGAGAAAACAGAGTGAAACCTAAAAATTCAAAGTGTTACTGGAAACGAACGCTTGAACCTAGAAGAGTGAAAATTGGGCATCCAAGTGGGCTAATTGAACTGATCATTACCACCAAGTATCATCAAGATTTGGTGAAAAAATGTTTGCTGAGATTTCAGCAAACTAGTAGATTTTGGAAGCTTGGCAACCCCTTTAAAACGAAAGTGTTTTTCGCCAGTCTCTGCATGGGGTACTTCAAGAGGAAACAAACCATAGAGATAGAACTTAGAACTACTTCATTTGGTCAAGTTTCAAGGAGCTAGCAAAAACAGTGTTTGATTTAAAATTCCAAACACAGCTATCTATGTAGGAGCAAACAGAGTGAAACCTAAAATTTCAAAGTGTTACTGGAAACGAATGCTTCAACCTAGAAGAGTGAAAATTGGGCAGCCAAGTGGGCTTAGTGAACTGATGATTACCACCAAGTATCATCAAGATTTGGTAAAAAAATGTTTGCTGAGATTTCAGCAAACTAGTAGTTTTTTGGAAGTTTGGCAACCCCTTTTAAACGAAAGTGTTTTTCGCCAGTCTCTGCATGGCCTACTTCAAGAGGAAACAAACCATAGAGATAGAACTTAGAACTACTTCATTTGGTCAAGTTTCAAGGAGCTAGCACAAACCGTGTTTGATTAGAGTTTCAAACACATCTATCTATATTGCAGAAAACAGAGTGAAACCTAAAAATTCAAAGTGTTACTGGAAACGAACGCTTGAACCTAGAAGAGTGAAAATTGGGCAGCCAAGTGGGATTAGTGAACTGATCATTACCACCAAGTATCATCAAGTTTTGGTGAAAAAATGTTTGCTGAGATTTCAGCAAACTAGTAGTTTTTTGGAAACTTGGCAACCCCTTTCAAACGAAAGTGTTTTTCGCCAGTCTCTGCATGGGGTACTTCAAGAGGAAACAAACCATAGAGATAGAACTTAGAACTATTTCATTTGGTCAAGTTTCAAGGAGCTAGCACAAACCGTGTTTGATTTAGAATTCCAAACACAGCTATCTATGTAGGAGAAAACAGAGTGAAACCTAAAAATTCAAACTGTTACTGGAAACAAATGCTTCAACCTAGAAGAATAAAAATTGGGCAGCCATGTGGGATTAGTGAACTGATCATTACCTGCAAGTATCATCAAGATTTTTTGAAAAAATGTTTGCTGAGATTTCAGCAAACTAGTAGTTTTTTGGAAGCTTGGCAACCCCTTTCAAACGAAAGTGTTTTTCGCCAGTCTCTGCATGGCCTACTTCAAGAGGAAACAAACCATAGAGATAGAACTTAGAACTACTTCATTTGGTCAAGTTTCAAGGAGCTAGCACAAACCGAGTTTGATTAGAGTTTCAAACACGTCTATCTATATAGCAGAAAACAGAGTGAAACCTAAAAATTCAAAGTGTTACTGGAAACGAACACTTGAACCTAGAATAGTGAAAATTGGGCAGACAAGTGGGCTTATTAAACTGACCATTACCACCAAGTATCATCAAGAGTTGGTGAAAAAATGTTTGCTGAGATTTCAGCAAACTAGTTGTTTTTTGGAAGCTTGGCAACCCCTTTCTAACGAAAGTGTTTTTCGCCAGTCTCTGCATGGGGTACTTCAAGAGGAAACAAACCATAGATATAGAAGTTAGAACTACTTCATTTGGTCAAGTTTCAAGGAGCTAGCACAAACCGTCTTTTATTTAGAATTCCAAACACAGCTATCTATGTAGGAGAAAACAGAGTGAAACCTAAAATTTCAAAGTGTTACTGGAAACGAACGCTTGAACCTAGAAGAGTGAAAATGGGGCAGCCAAGTGGGATTAGTGAACTGATCATTACCAGAGAGTATCATCAAGTTTTGGTGAAAAAATGTTTGCTGAGATTTCAGCAAACTAGTAGTTTTTTGGAAGCTTGGCAACCCCTTTCAAACGAAAGTGTTTTTCGCCAGTCTCTGCATGGGCTACTTCAAGAGGAAACAAACCATAGAGATAGAACTTAGAACTATTTCATTTGGTCAAGTTTCAAGGAGCTAGCACAAACCGTGTTTGATTTAGAATTCCAAACACAGCTATCTATGTAGGAGAAAACAGAGTGAAACCTAAAAATTCAAACTGTTACTGGAAACGAATGCTTCAACCTAGAAGAATAAAAATTGGGCAGCCATGTGGGATTAGTGAACTGATCATTACCTGCAAGTATCATCAAGATTTTTTGAAAAAATGTTTGCTGAGATTTCAGCAAACTAGTAGTTTTTTTGGAAGCTTGGCAACCCCTTTCAATCGAAAGTGTTATTCGCCAGTCTCTGAATGGGGTACTTCAAGAGGAAAAACCATAGAGATAGAACTTAGAACTACTTCATTTGGTCAAGTTTCAAGGAGCTAGCACAAACCGTGTTTGATAAGAGTTTCAAACACATCTATCTATATAGCAGAAAACAGAGTGAAACCTAAAAATTCAAAGTGTTACTGGAAACGAACACTTGAACCTAGAAGAGTGAAAATTGGGCAGCCAAGTGGGCTTATTAAACTGACCATTACCACCAAGTATCATCAAGATTTGGTGAAAAAATGTTTGCTGAGATTTCAGCAAACTAGTAGTTTTTTTGGAAGCTTGGCAACCCCTTTCATACGAAAGTGTTTTTCGCCAGTCTCTTCATGGGGTACTTCAAGAGGAAACAAACCATAGAGATAGAACTTAGAACTACTTCATTTGGTCAAGTTTCAAGGAGCTAGCACGAACCATGTTTGATTTAGATTTCCAAAAACAGCTATCTGTGTAGAAGAAAACAGAGTGAAACCTAAAAATTCAAACTGTTACTGGAAACGAACGCTTCAACCTAGAAGAATAAAAATTGGGCATCAAGTGAGATTAGTGAACTGATCATTACCACCAAGTATCATCAAGATTTGGTGAAAAAATGTTTGCTGAGATTTCAGCAAACTAGTAGTTTTTTGGAAGCTTGGCAACCCCATTCAAACGAAAGTGTTTTTCGCCAGTCTCTGCATGGCCTACTTCAAGAGGAAACAAACCATAGAGATAGAACTTAGAACTACTTCATTTGGTCAAGTTTCAAGGAGCTAGCACAAACCGAGTTTGATTAGAGTTTCAAACACGTCTATCTATATAGCAGAAAACAGAGTGAAACCTAAAAATTCAAAGTGTTACTGGAAACGAACACTTGAACCTAGAAGAGTGAAAATTGGGCAGCCAAGTGGGCTTATTAAACTGACCATTACCACCAAGTATCATCAAGATTTGGTGAAAATATGTTTGCTGAGATTTCAGCAAACTTGTAGTTTTTTGGAAGCTTGGCAACCCCTTTCAAACGAAAGTGTTTTTCGCCAGTCTCTGCATGGGCTACTTCAAGAGGAAACAAACCATAGAGATAGAACTTAGAACTATTTCATTTGGTCAAGTTTCAAGGAGCTAGCACAAACCGTGTTTGATTTAGAATTCCTAACACAGCTATCTATGTAGGAGAAAACAGAGTGAAACCTAAAAATTCAAACTGTTACTGGAAACGAATGCTTCAACCTAGAAGAATAAAAATTGGGCAGCCATGTGGGATTAGTGAACTGATCATTACCTGCAAGTATCATCAAGATTTTTTGAAAAAATGTTTGCTGAGATTTCAGCAAACTAATAGTTTTTTTGGAAGCTTGGCAACCCCTTTCAATCGAAAGTGTTTTTCGCCAGTCTCTGCATGGGGCACTTCAAGAGGAAACAAACCATAGAGTTAGAACTTAGAACTACTACATTTGGTCAAGTTTCAAGGAGCTAGCACAAACCGTGTTTGATTTAGAGTTTCAAACACAGCTATCTATGTAGGAGAAAACAGAGTGAAACCTAAAAATTCAAACTGTTACTGAAAACGAATGCTTCAACCTAGAAGAATAAAAATAGGGCAGCGAAGTGGGCTTAGTGAACTGATCATTACCACCAAGTATCATCAAGATTTGGTGAAAAAATGTTTGCTGAGATTTCAGCAACTAGTAGTTTTTTGGAAGCTTGGCAACCCCTTTCAAACGAAAGTGATTTTCGCCAGTCTCTGAATGGGGTACTTCAAGAGGAAACAAACCATAGAGTTAGAACTTAGAACTACTACATTTGGTCAAGTTTCAAGGAGCTAGCACAAACCGTGTTTGATTTAGAGTTTCAAACACATCTATCTATATTGCAGAAAACAGAGTGAAACCTAAAAATTCAAAGTGTTACTGGAAACGAACGCTTGAACCTAGAAGAATAAAAATTGGGCAGCCAAGTGGGCTTAGTGAACTGATGATTACCACCAAGTATCATCAGGTTTTGGTGAAAAAATATTTGCTGAGATTTCAGCAAACTAGTAGTTTTTTGGAAGCTTGGCAACCCCTTTCAAAAGAAAGTGTTTTTCACCAGTCTCTGCATGGGGTACTTCAAGAGGAAACAAACCATAGAGATAGAACTTAGAACTACTTCATTTGGTCAAGTTTCAAGGAGCTAGCACAAACCGTGTTTGATTAGAGATTCAAACACAGCTATCTATGTAGGAGAAAACAGAGTGAAACCTAAAAATTCAAAGTGTTACTGGAAACGAACGCTTGAACCCAAAGAGTGAAAATTGGGCAGCCAAGTGGGATTAGTGAACTGATCATTACCACCAAGTATCATCAAGTTTTGGTGAAAAAATGTTTGCTGAGATTTCAGCAAACTAGTAGTTTGTTGGAAGCTTGGCAACCCCTTTCAAACGAAAGTGTTTTTCGCCAGTTCTGCATGGGGTACTTCAAGAGGAAACAAACCATAGAGATAGAACTGAGAACTACTTCATTTGGTCAAGTTTCAAGGAGCTAGCACAAACCGTGTTTGATTAGAGTTTCAAACACATCTATCTATATAGCAGAAAACAGAGTGAAACCTAAAAATTCAAAGTGTTACTGGAAACGAACACTTGAACCTAGAAGAGTGAAAATTGGGCAGCCAAGTGGGCTTATTAAACTGACCATAACCACCAAGTATCATCAAGATTTGGTGAAAAAATTTTTGCTGAGATTTCAGCAAACTAGTAGTTTTTTTGGAAGCTTGGCAACCCCTTTCATTCGAAAGTGTTTTTCGCCAGTCTCTTCATGGGGTACTTCAAGAGGAAACAAACCATAGAGATAGAACTTAGAAATACTTCATTTGGTCAAGTTTCAAGGAGCTAGCACGAACCATGTTTGATTTAGAATTCCAAACACAGCTATCTATGTAGGAGAAAACAGAGTGAAACCTAAAAATTCAAACTGTTACTGGAAACGAACGCTTCAACCTAGAAGAATAAAAATTGGGCAGCCAAGTGGGATTAGTGAACTGATCATTACCACCAAGTATCATCAAGATTTGGTGAGAAAATGTTTGCCGAGATTTCAGCAAACTAGTAGTTTTTTGGAAGCTTGGCAACCCCTTTCAAACGAAAGTGTTTTTTGCCAGTCTCTGCATGGCCTACTTCAAGAGGAAACAAACCATAGAGATAGAACTTAGAACTACTTCATTTGGTCAAGTGTCAAGGAGCTAGCACAAACCGAGTTTGATTAGAGTTTCAAACACGACTATCTATATAGCAGAAAACAGAGTGAAACCTAAAAATTCAAAGGGTTACTGGAAACTAACGCTTGAACCTAGAAGAATAAAAATTGGGCAGCCAAGTGGGTTTAGTTAACTGATCATTACCACCAAGTATCATCAAGATTATTTGAAAAAATGTTTGCTGAGATTTCAGCAAACTAGTAGATTTTTGGAAGCTTGGCAACCCCTATCAAAAGAAAGTGTTTTTCGCCAGTCTCTGCATGGGCTACTTCAAGGGGAAACAAACCATAGAGATAGAACTTAGAACTATTTCATTTGGTCAAGTTTCAAGGAGCTAGCACAAACCGTGTTTAATTTAGAATTCCAAACACAGCTATCTATGTAGGAGAAAACAGAGTGAAACCTAAAAATTCAAACTGTTACCGGAAACGAATGCTTCAACCTAGAAGAATAAAAATTGGAGAGCCATGTGGGATTAGTGAACTGATCATTACTAGCAAGTATCATCAAGATTTGGTGAAAAAATGTTTGCTGAGATTTCAGCAAACTAGTAATTTTTTGGAAGCTTGGCAACCCCTTTTTATCGAAAGTGCTTTTCGCCAGTCTCTGCATGGGGTACTTCAAGAGGAAACAAACCATAGAGATAGAACTTAGAACTACTTCATTTGGTCAAGTTTTAAGGAGATAGCACAAACCGTGTTTGATTTAGAATTCCAAACACAGCTATCTATGTAGGAGAAAACAGAGTGAAACCTAAAAATTCAAACTGTTACTGAAAACGAATGCTTCAACCTAGAAGAATAAAAATAGTGCAGCGAAGTGGGCTTAGTGAACTGATCATTACCACCAAGTATCATCAAGTTTTGGTGAAAAAATGTTTGCTGAGATTTCAGCAACTAGTAGTTTTTTGGAAGCTTGGCAACCCCTTTCAAACGAAAGTGATTTTCGCCAGTCTCTGAATGGGGTACTTCAAGAGGAAACAAACCATAGAGTTAGAACTTAGAACTACTACATTTGGTCAAGTTTCAAGGAGCTAGCACAAACCGTGTTTGATTTAGAGTTTCAAACACATCTATCTATATAGCAGAAAACAGAGTGAAACCTAAAAATTTGAAGTGTTACTGGAAACGAATGCTTGAACCTAGAAGAATAAAAATTGGGCAGCCAAGTGGGCTTAGTGAACTGATGATTACCACCAAGTATCATCAGGTTTTGGTGAAAAAATATTTGCTGAGATTTCAGCAAACTAGTAGTTTTTTGGAAGCTTGGCAACCTTTTTCAAAAGAAAGTGTTTTTCACCAGTCTCTGCATGGAGTACTTCAAGAGGAAACAAACCATAGAGATAGAACTTAGAACTACTTCATTTGGTCAAGTTTCAAGGAGCTAGCACAAACCGTGTTTGATTAGAGTTTCAAACACAGCTATCTATGTAGGAGAAAACAGAGTGAAACCTAAAAATTCAAAGTGTTACTGGAAACGAACGCTTGAACCCAGAAGAGTGAAAATTGGGCAGCCAAGTGGGATTAGTGAACTGATCATTACCACCAAGTATCATCAAGTTTTGGTGAAAAAATGTTTGCTGAGAATTCAGCAAACTAGTAGTTTTTTGGAAGCTTGGCAACCCCTTTCAAACGAAAGTGTTTTTCGCCATTCTCTGCATGGGGTACATCAAGAGGAAACAAACCATAGAGATAGAACTTAGAACTACTTCATTTGGTCAAGTTTCAAGGAGCTAGCACAAACCGTGTTTGATTTAGAATTCCAAACACAGCTATCTATGTAGGAGAAAACAGAGTGAAACCTAAAAATTCAAACTGTTACAGGAAACGAGTGCTTCAACCTAGAAGTATAAAAATTGGGCAGCCAAGTGGGATTAGTGAACTGATCATTACCACCAAGTATCATCAAGATTTGGTGAAAAAATGTTTGCTGAGATTTCAGCAAACTAATAGTTTTTTGGAAGCTTGGCAACCCCTTTCAAACGAAAGTGTTTTTCGCCAGTCTCTGCATGGGGTACTTCAAGAGAAACAAACCATAGAGTTAGAACTTAGAACTACTTCATTTGGTCAAGTTTCAAGGAGCTAGCACAAACCGTGTTTGATTTAGAATTCCAAACACAGCTATCTATGTAGGAGAAAACAGAGTGAAACCTAAAAATTCAAACTGTTACAGGAAACGAATGCTTCAACCTAGAAGAATAAAAATTGAGCAGCCAAGTGGGATTAGTGAACTGATCATTACCACCAAGTATCATGAAGATTTGGTGAAAAAATATTTGCTGAGATTTCAGCAAACTAGTAGTTTTTTGGAAGCTTGGCAACCCCTTTCAAAAGAAAGTGTTTTTCGCCAGTCTCTGCATGGGGTACTTCAAGAGGAAACAAACCATAGAGATAGAACTTAGAACTACTTCATTTGGTCAAGTTTCAAGGAGCTAGCACAAACCGTGTTTGATTTAGTATTCCAAACACAGCTATCTATATAGCAGAAAACAGAGTGAAACCTAAAAATTCAAAGTGTTACTGGAAACGAACACTTGAACCTAGAAGAGTGAAAATTGGGCAGCCAAGTGGGATTATTAAACTGACCATTACCACCAAGTATCATCAAGAGTTGGTGAAAAAATGTTTGCTGAGATTTCAGCAAACTAGTTGTTTTTTGGAAGCTTGGCAACCCCTTTCTAACGAAAGTATTTTTCGCCAGTCTCTGCATGGGGTACTTCAAGAGGAAACAAACCATAGAGATAGAAGTTAGAACTACTTCATTTGGTCAAGTTTCAAGGAGCTAGCACAAACCGTGTTTGATTTAGAATTCCAAACACAGCTATCTATGTAGGAGAAAACAGAGTGAAACCTAAAAATTCAAAGTGTAACTGGAAACGAACGCTTGAACCTAGAAGAGGGAAAATTGGGCAGCCAAGTGGGCTAATTGAACTGATCATTACCACCAAGTATCATCAAGATTTGGTGAAAAAATGTTTGCTGAGATTTCAGCAAACTAGTAGATTTTGGAAGCTTGGCAACCCCTTTCAAACGAAAGTGTTTTTCGCCAGTCTCTGCATGGCCTACTTCAAGAGGAAACAAACCATAGAGATAGAACTTAGAACTACTTCATTTGGTCAAGTTTCAAGGAGCTAGCACAAACCGAGTTTGATTAGAGTTTCAAACACAGCTATCTATATAGCAGAAAACAGAGTGAAACCTAAAAATTCAAAGTGTTACTGGAAACGAACACTTGAACCTAGAAGAGTGAAAATTGGGCAGCCAAGTGGGCTTATTAAACTGACCATTACCACCAAGTATCATCAAGATTTGGTGAAAAAATATTTGCTGAGATTTCAGCAAACTAGTAGTTTTTTTGGAAGCTTGGCAACCCCTTTCATACGAAAGAGTTTTTCGATAGTCTCTTCATGGGGTACTTCAAGAGGAAACAAACCATAGAGATAGAACTTAGAACTACTTCATTTGGTCAAGTTTCAAGGAGCTAGCACAAACCGTGTTTGATTTAGAATTCCAAACAGAGCTATCTATGTAGGAGAAAACAGAGTGAAACCTAAAAATTCAAAGTGTTACTGGAAACGAACGCTTGAACCTAGAAGAGTGAAAATTGGGCAGCCAAGTGGGCTAATTGAACCGATCATTACCACCAAGTATCATCAAGATTTGGTGAAAAAATGTTTGCTGAGATTTCAGCAAACTAGTAGATTTTGGAAGCTTGGCAACCCCTTTAAAACGAAAGTGTTTTTCGCCAGTCTCTGCATGGGATACTTCAAGAGGAAACAAACCATAGAGATAGAACTTAGAACTATTTCATTTGGTCAAGTTTCAAGGAGCTAGCACAAACCGTGTTTGATTTAGAATTCCAAACACATCTATCTATGTAGGAGAAAACAGAGTGAAACCTAAAAATTCAAACTGTTACTGGAAACGAATGCTTCAACCTAGAAGAATAAAAATTGGGCAGCCATGTGGGATTAGTGAACTGATCATTACCTGCAAGTATCATCAAGATTTTTTGAAAAAATGTTTGCTGAGATTTCAGCAAACTAGTAGTTTTTTTGGAAGCTTGGCAACCCCTTTCAATCGAAAGTGTTTTTCGCCAGTTCTGCATGGGGTACTTCAAGAGGAAACAAACCATAGAGATAGAACTGAGAACTACTTCATTTGGTCAAGTTTCAAGGAGCTAGCACAAACCGTGTTTGATTAGAGTTTCAAACACATCTATCTATATAGCAGAAAACAGAGTGAAAACTAAAAATTCAAAGTGTTACTGGAAACGAACACTTGAACCTAGAAGAGTGAAAATTGGGCAGCCAAGTGGGCTTATTAAACTGACCATAACCACCAAGTATCATCAAGATTTGGTGAAAAAATGTTTGCTGAGATTTCAGCAAACTAGTAGTTTTTTTGGAAGCTTGGCAACCCCTTTCATACGAAAGTGTTTTTCGCCAGTCTCTTCATGGGGTACTTCAAGAGGAAACAAACCATAGAGATAGAACTTAGAACTACTTCATTTGGTCAAGTTTCAAGGAGCTAGCACGAACCATGTTTGATTTAGAATTCCAAACGCAGCTATCTATGTAGGAGAAAACAGAGTGAAACCTAAAAATTCAAACTGTTACTGGAAACGAACGATTCAACCTAGAAGAATAAAAATTGGGCAGCCAAGTGGGATTAGTGAACTGATCATTACCACCAAGTATCATCAAGATTTGGTGAAAAAATGTTTGCTGAGATTTCAGCAAACTAGTAGTTTTTTAGAAGCTTGGCAACCCCTTTCAAACGAAAGTGTTTTTTGCCAGTCTCTGCATGGCCTACTTCAAGAGGAAACAAACCATAGAGATAGAACTTAGAACTACTTCATTTGGTCAAGTTTCAAGGAGCTAGCACAAACCGAGTTTGATTAGAGTTTCAAACACATCTATCTATATAGCAGAAAACAGAGTGAAACCTAAAAATTCAAAGGGTTACTGGAAATGAACGCTTGAACCTAGAAGAATAAAAATTGGGCAGCCAAGTGGGTTTAGTGAACTGATCATTACCACCAAGTATCATCAAGATTTGGTGAAAAAATGTTTGCTGAGATTTCAGCAAACTAGTAGATTTTTGGAAGCTTGGCAACCCCTATCAAAAGAAAGTGTTTTTCGCCAGTCTCTGCATGGGCTACTTCAAGAGGAAACAAACCATAGAGATAGAACTTAGAACTATTTCATTTGGTCAAGTTTCAAGGAGCTAGCACAAACCGTGTTTAATTTAGAATTCCAAACACAGCTATCTATGTAGGAGAAAACAGAGTGAAACCTGAAAATTCAAACTGTTACTGGAAACGAATGCTTCAACCTAGAAGAATAAAAATTGGCCAGCCATGTGGGATTAGTGAACTGATCATTACCAGCAAGTATCATCAAGATTTGGTGAAAAAATGTTTGCTGAGATTTCAGCAAACTAGTAATTTTTTGGAAGCTTGGCAACCCCTTTCAAACGAAAGTGCTTTTCGCCAGTCTCTGCATGGGGTACTTCAAGAGGAAACAAACCATAGAGATAGAACTTAGAACTACTTCATTTGGTCAAGTTTTAAGGAGACAGCACAAACCGTGTTTGATTTAGAATTCCAAACACAGCTATCTATGTAGGAGAAAACAGAGTGAAACATAAAAATTCAAACAGTTACTGAAAACGAATGCTTCAACCTAGAAGAATAAAAATAGGGCAGCGAAGTGGGCTTAGTGAACTGATCATTACCACCAAGTATCATCAAGATTTGGTGAAAAAATGTTTGCTGAGATTTCAGCAACTAGTAGTTTTTTGGAAGCTTGGCAACCCCTTTCAAACGAAAGTGATTTTCGCCAGTCTCTGAATGGGGTACTTCAAGAGGAAACAAACCATAGAGTTAGAACTTAGAACTACTACATTTGGTCAAGTTTCAAGGAGCTAGCACAAACCGTGTTTGATTTAGAGTTTCAAACACATCTATCTATATAGCAGAAAACAGAGTGAAACCTAAAAATTCAAAGTGTTACTGGAAACGATCGCTTGAACCTAGAAAAATAAAAATTCGGCAGCAGAGTGGGCTTAGTGAACTGATGATTACCACCAAGTATCATCAGGTTTTGGTGAAAAAATATTTGCTGAGATTTCAGCAAACTAGTAGTTTTTTGGAAGCTTGGCAACCCCTTTCAAAAGAAAGTGTTTTTCACCAGTCTCTGCAAGGGGTACTTCAAGAGGAAACAAACCATAGAGATAGAACTTAGAACTACTTCATTTGGTCAAGTTTCAAGGAGCTAGCACAAACCGTGTTTGATTAGAGTTTCAAACACAGCTATCTTTGTAGGAGAAAACAGAGTGAAACCTAAAAATTCAAAGTGTTCCTGGAAACGAAGCTTGAACCCAGAAGAGTGAAAATTGGGCAGTCAAGTGGGATTAGTGAACTGATTATTACCACCAAGTATCATCAAGTTTTGGTGAAAAAATGTTTGCTGAGATTTCAGCAAACTAGTAGTTTTTTGGAAGCTTGGCAACCCCTTTCAAACGAAAGTGTTTTTCGCCATCCTCTGCATGGGGTACTTCAAGAGGAAACAAACCATAGAGACAGAACTTAGAACTACTTCATTTGGTCAAGTTTCAAGGAGCTAGCACAAACCGTGTTTGATTTAGAATTCCAAACACAGCTATCTATGTAGGAGAAAACAGAGTGAAACCTAAAAATTCAAACTGTTACAGGAAACGAGTGCTTCAACCTAGAAGTATAAAAATTGGGCAGCCAAGTGGGATTAGTGAACTGATCATTACCACCAAGTATCATCAAGATTTGGTGAAAAAATGTTTGCTGAGATTTCAGCAAACTAATAGTTTTTTGGAAGCTTGTCAACCCCTTTCAAACGAAAGTGTTTTTCGCCAGTCTCTGCATGGGGTACTTCAAGAGAAACAAACCATAGAGTTAGAACTTAGAACTACTTCATTTGGTCAAGTTTCAAGGAGCTAGCACAAACCGTGTTTGATTTAGAATTCCAAACACAGCTATCTATGTAGGAGAAAACAGAGTGAAACCTAAAAATTCAAACTGTTACAGGAAACGAATGCTTCAACCTAGAAGAATAAAAATTGAGCAGCCAAGTGGGATTAGTGAACTGATCATTACCACCAAATATCATCAAGATTTGGTGAAAAAAAGTTTGCTGAGATTTCAGCAAACTAGTAGTTTTTTGGAAGCTTGGCAACCCCTTTCAAACGAAAGTGTTTTTCGCCAGTCTCTGCATGGGGTACTTCAAGAGGAAACAAACCATAGAGTTAGACCTTAGAACTACTTCATTGGGTCAAGTTTCAAGGAGCTAGCACAAACCGTGTTTGATTTAGAGTTTCAAACACATCTCTCTATATAGCAGAAAACAGAGTGAAACCTAAAAATTCAAAGTGTTACTGGAAACGAACGCTTGAACCTAGAAGAATAAAAATTGGGCAGCCAAGTGGGCTTAGTGAACTGATGATTACCACCAAGTATCATCAAGATTTGCTGAAAAAATATTTGCTGAGATTTCAGCAAACTAGTAGTTTTTTGGAAGCTTGGCAACCCCTTTCAAAAGAAAGTTTTTATGCAAGTCTCTGCATGGGGTACTTCAAGAGGAAACAAACCATAGACATAGAACTTAGAACTCCTTTATTTTGTCAAGTTTCAAGGAGCTAGCACAAACCGTGTTTGATTCAGAGTTCCAAACATATTTATCTATATGGGAGAAAACAGAGTGAAACGTAAAAACTCAAACTGTTACTGGTAACGAACGCTTCATCCTAGAAGAGTGAATATTGGGCAGCTAAGTGGACTTAGTGAACTCATCATTACCACAAGAATCATCAGGATCGCATGAGAAAATATTTGCCGACTATTCAGAAAACCAGTAGATTTTTGGAAGCTTGGCACACCTTTCCAAGGAAAGTGTCTTACGCAGTCTCTGCTTGTGGCTACTTCAAGAGGAAACAAACCATAGAGACAGAACTTAGAACTACTTTATTTTGTGAAGTTTCAAAAAGCTAGCACAAACCGTGTTTGATTTAGTGTTCCAAACACATCTATCTATATAGGAGAAAACAGAGTGAAACCTAAAAATTCAAAGTGTCACTGGAAACGAACGCTTCAAGGAAGAAGAATGAAAATTGGGCAGCTAAGTGGACTTATTGAATTGATCATTACCACAGAGTATCATGAAGATTGGGTGAAAAAAAAATTGCCGAGATTTCAGAAAACCAGTACATTTTGGAAGCTTGGCACACCTTTGAAATGAAAGTGTCTTTCGGCAGTCTCTGCTTGGGGTAATTCAAGAGGAAACAAACCACAAAGACAGAACTTAGAACTATTATATTTTGTCAAGTTTCAAGGAGCTAGCACAAACCGTGTATGATTTAGACTTCCAACCACATCTATCTATATAGGAGGAAATAGAGTGAAACCTAATAATTCGAAGTGTTACTGGAAACGAACACTTCAAGCAAGAAGAGTGAAAATTGGGCAGCTAAGTGGACTTATTGAATTGATCATTACCACAGAGAATCATGAAGATTGAATGAAAAAAAAATTGCCGAGATTTCAAAAAACCAGTACATTTTGGAAGCTTGGCACACCTTTGAAATGAAAGTGTCTTTCGGCAGTCTCTCCTTGGGGTAATTCAAGAGGAAACAAACCACAACGCAGAACTCAGAACTACTTTATTTTGTCAAGTTTCAAGGAGCTATCAAAAACCGTGTTTGATTTAGACTTCCAACCACATCTATCTATGTAGGAGGAAACAGAGTGAAACCTAAAATTTCAAAGTGTTACTGGAAACGAACGCTTCAAGCTAGAAGAGTGAAAATTGGGCAGCTAATGGACTTGGTGAACTGATCATTACCACAGAGAATCATCTAGATTGGGTGAAAAAATATTTGCCGAGATTTCAGAAATCCAGCAGGTTTTGGAAGCTTGGCACACCTTTGAAATGAAAGTGTCTTTCCGCAGTCTCTGTTGGTGTACTTCAAAAGGAAAAAAAAACATAGAGATAGAACTTAGAACTACTTTATTTTGTCAAGTTTCAAGGAGCTAGCACAAACCGTGTTTGATTCAAAGTTCCAAACACATCTATCTATATGGGAGAAAACAGAGTGAAACGTAAAAACTCAAACTGTTACTGGTAATGAACGCTTCATCCTAGAAGAGTGAATATTGGGCAGCTAAGTGGACTTAGTGAACTGATCATTACCACAAGAATCATCAGGATCGGATGAAAAAATATTTGCCGACTATTCAGAAAACCAGTAGTTTTTTGGAAGCTTGGCACACCTTTCCAATGAAAGTGTCTTCCGCAGTCTCTGCTTGTGGCTACTTCAAGAGGAAACAAACCATAGAGACAGAACTTAGAACAAGTTTATTTTGTGAAGTTTCAAAAAGCTACCACAAACCGTGTTTGATTTAGAGTTCCAAGCACATATATCTATATAGGAGAAAACAGAGTGAAACCTAAAAATTCAAAGTGTCAATGCAAACGAATGCTTCATGCAAGAAGAATGAAAATTGGGCAGCTAAGTGGACTTATTGAATTGATCAAAAGCACAGAGAATCATGAAGATTATGTGAAAAAAAATTTGCCGAGATTTCAGAAAACCAGTACTTTTTTGGAAAGAAGCTTGGCACACCTTTGAAATGAAAGTGTGTTTCGGCAGTCTCTGCTTGGGGTAACTCAAGAAAAAACAAACCACAAAGACAGAACTTAGAACTACTTTATTTTGTCATGTTTCAAGGAGCTAGCACAAACCGTGTTTGATTTAGACTTCCAAACACATCTATCTATATAGGAGGAAATAGAGTGAAACCTAAAAATTTGAAGTGTTACTGGAAATGAACGCTTCAAGCTAGAAGAGTGAAAATTGGGCAGCTAAGTGGACTTAGTGAACTGATCATTACCACAGAGAATCATCTAGATTGGGTGAAAAAATATTTGCCGAGATTCCAGAAATCCAGCAGTTTTTTGGAAGCTTGGCACACCTATGAAATGAAAGTGTCTTTCGGCAGTCTCTGTTGGGGTACTTCAAGAGGAAACAAACCATAGAGATAGAACTTAGAACTACTTTATTTTATCAAGTTTCAAGGAGCTAGCACAAACCGTGTTTGATTCAGAGTTCCAAACACATCTATTTATATGGGAGAAAACAGATTGAAACCTAAAAACTCAAACTGTTACTGGTAACGAACGCTTCATCCTAGAAGAGTGAATATTGGGCAGCTAAGTGGACTTAGTGAACTGATCATCACCACAAGAATCATCAGGATCGGATGAAAAAATATTTGCCGACTATTCAGAAAACCAGTAGTGTTTTGGAAGCTTGGCACACCTTTCCAATGAAAGTGTCTTACGCAGTCTCTGCTTTGGCTACCTCAAGGGGAAACAAACCATAGAGACAGAACTTAGAACAAGTTTATTTTGTGAAGTTTCAAAAAGCTACCATAAACCGTGTTTGATTTAGAGTTCCAAACACATATACCTATATAGGAGAAAACAGAGTGAAACCTAAAAATTCAAAGTGTCACTGCAAACGAATGCTTCAAGCAAGAAGAATGAAAATTGGGCAGCTAAGTGGACTTATTGAATTGATCATAACCACAGAGAATCATGAAGATTGGGTGAAAAAAAATTTGCCGAGATTTCAGAAAACCAGTAATTTTTGGAAGGAAGCTTGGCACACCTTTGAAATGAAAGTGTCTTTCGGCAGTCTCTGCTTGGGGTAACTCAAGAAAAAACAAACCACAAAGACAGAACTTAGAACTACTTTATTTTGTCATGTTTCAAGGAGCTAGCACAAACCGTGTTTGTTTTAGACTTCCAAACACATCTATCTAATAGGAGGAAATAGAGTGAAACCTAAAAATTTGAAGTATTACTGGAAACGAACGCTTCAAGCTACAAGAGTGAAAATTGGGCAGCGAAGTGGACTTAGTGAACTGATAATTACCACAGAGAATCATCTAGATTGGGTGAAAAAATATTTGCCGAGATTCCAGAAATCCAGTAGTTTTTTGGAAGCTTGGCACACCTTTGAAATGAAAGTGTCTTTCGGAAGTTTCTGTTGGGGTACTTCAAGAGGAAACAAACCATAGAGATAGAACTTAGAACTTCTTTATTTTGTCAAGTTTCAAGGAGCTAGCACAAACCGTGTTTGATTCAGAGTTCCAAACACATCTATCTATATGGGAGAAAACAGAGTGAAACGTAAAAACTCAAACTGTTACTGCTAACGAACGCTTCATCCTAGAAGAGTGAATATTGGGCAGCTAAGTGGACTTAGTGAACTGATCATTACCACAAGAATCATCAGGATCGGATAAAAAAATATTTGCCGACTATTCAGAAAACCAGTAGTTTTTTGGAAGCTTGGCACACCTTTGCAATGAATGTGTCTTACGCAGTCTCTGCTTGTGGCTACTTCAAGAGGAAACAAACCATAGAGACATAACTTAGAACGACTTTATTTTGTGAAGTTTCAAAAAGCTAGCACAAACCGTGTTTGATTTAGAGTTCCAAACACATCTATCTATATAGGAGAAAAGAGAGTAAAACCTAAAAATTCAAAGTGTCACTGGAAACGAATGCTTAAAGCAAGAAGAATGAAAATTGGGCAGCTAAGTGGACTTATTGAATTGATCATTACCACAGAGAATCATGAAGATTGGGTGAAAAAAAATTTGCCGAGATTTCAGAAAACCAGTAGTTTATTGGAAGCTTGGCACACCTTTGAAATGAAAGTGTCTTTTGGCAGTCTCTGCTTGAAGTAATTCAAGAGGAAACAAACCACAAAGAGAGAACTTAGAACTACTTTATTTTGTCAAGTTTCAAGGAGCTAGCACAAACCGTGTTTGATTTAGACTTCCAAACACATCTATCTATATAGGAGGAAATAGAGTGAAACCTAAAAATTCGAAGTGTTACTGGAAACGAACGCTTCAAGCAAGAAGAGTGTAAATTGGGCAGCTAAGTGGACTTAGTGAACTGATAATTACCACAGAGAATCATCAAGATTGGATGAAAAAATATTTGCCGAGATTCCAGAAATCCAGTAGTTTTTTGGAAGCTTGGCACACCTTTCCAATGAAAGAGTCTTACGCAGTCTCTGCTTGTGGCTACTTCAAGAGGAAACAAACCATAGAGACAGAACTTAGAACTACTTTATTTTGTGAAGTTTCAAAAAGCTAGCAAAAACCGTGTTTGATTTAGAGTTCCAAACACCTCTATCTATATAGGAGAAAACAAAGTGAAACCTAATATTTCGAAGTGTTACTGGTAACGAACCTTTCAAGCAAGAAGAGTGAAAATTGGGCAGCTAAGTGGACTTAGTGAACTGATCATTACCACAGAGAATTATCTAGAGTCGGTGAAAAAATATTTGCCGAGATTTCAGAAATCCAGCAGTTTTTTGGAAGCTTGGCACACCTTTGAAATGAAAGTGTCTTTCGGCAGTCTCTGTTGGGGTACTTCATGAGGAAACAAACCATAGAGATAGAACTTAGAACTACTTTATTTTTTCAAGTTTCAAGGAGCTAGCACAAACCGTGTTTGATTTAGACTTCCAACCACATCTATCTATATAGGAGGAAACAGAGTGAAAACTAAAAAATCAAAGTGTCACTGGAAACGAACGCTTCAAGCAAGAAGAATGAAAATTGGGCAGCTAAGTGGAGTTAGTGACTGATCATTACCACAGAGAATCATCTAGATTGGGTGAAAAAATATTTGCCGAGATTTCAGAAATCCAGTAGTTTTTTGGAAGCTTGGCACACCTTTGAAATGAAAGTGTCTTCAGCAGTCTCTCTTGGGATACTTCAAGAGGAAACAAACCATAGAGATAGAACTTAGAACTACTTTATTTTGTCAAGTTCAAGGAGCTAGCACAAACCGTGTTTGATTCAGAGTTAGAAACACATCTATCTATATGGGAGAAAACAGAGTGAAACGTAAAAACTCAAACTGTTACTGGTAACGAACGCTTCACCTAGAAGAGTGAATATTGGGCAGCTAAGTGGAATTAGTGAACTGATCATTACCACAGGAATCATCAGGATCGGATGAAAAAAGATTTGCTGACTATTCGGAAAACCAGTAGTTTTTTGGAAGCTTGGCACACCTTTCCAATGAAAGTGTCTTACGCAGTCTCTGCTTGTGGCTACTTCAAGAGGAAACAAACCATAGAGACAGAACTTAGAACTATTTTATTTTGTGAAGTTTCATAAAGCTAGCACAAACCGTGTTTGATTTAGACTTCCAACCACATCTATCTATATAGGAGGAAATAGAGTGAAACCTAAAAAATCAAAGTGTCACTGGAAACGAACGTTTCAAGCAAGAAGAATGAAAATTGGGAAGCTAAGTGGACTTAATGACTGATCATTAACACAGAGAATCATCTAGATTGGGTGAAAAAATATTTGCCGAGATTTCAGAAATCCAGTAGTTTTTTGGAAGCTTGGCACACCTTTGAAATGAAAGTGTCTTCAGCAGTCTCTCTTGGGCTACTTCAAGAGGAAACAAACCATAGAGATAGAACTTAGAACTACTTTATTTTGTCAAGTTTCAAGGAGCTAGCACAAACCGTGTTTGATTCAGAGTTCCAAACACATCTATCTATATGGGAGAAAACAGAGTGAAACGTAAAAACTCAAACTGTTTTTGGTAACGAACGCTTCATCCTAGAAGAGTGAATATTGGGCAGCTAAGTGGACTTAGTGAACTGATCATTACCACAAGAATTATCAGGATCCGATGAAAAAAGATTTGCCGACTATTCAGAAAACCAGTAGTTTTTTGGAAGCTTTGCACTCCTTTCCAATGAAAGTGTCTTACGCAGTTTCTGCTTGTGGCTACTTCAAGAGCAAACAAACCATAGAGACAGAACTTAGAACTACTTTATTTTGTGAAGTTTCAAAAAGATAGCACAAACCGTGTTTGATTTAGAGTTCCAAACACATCTATCTATATAGGAGAAAACAGAGTGAAACCTAAAACTTCAAAGTGTCACTGGAAACGAACGCTTCAAGCAAGAAGAGTGAAAATTGGGCAGCTAAGTGGACTTAGTGAACTGATCATTACCACACAGAATCATCTAGATTGGGTGAAAAAATATTTGCCGAGATTTCAGAAATCCAGCAGTTTTTTGGAAGCTTGGCACACCTTTGAAATGAAAGTGTCTTCGGCAGTCTCTGTTGGGCTACTTCAAGAGAAAACAAACCATAGAGATAGAACTTAGAACTACTTTATTTTGTCAAGTTTCAAGGAGCTAGCACAAACCGTGTTTGATTCAGAGTTCCAAACACATCTATCTATATGGGAGAAAACAGAGTGAAACGTAAAAACTAAAACTCTTACTGGTAACGAACGCTTCATTCTAGAAGAGTTAATATTGGGCAGCTAAGTGGACTTAGTGAACTGATCATTACCACAAGAATTATCAGGATCGGATGAAAAAAGATTTGCCGACTATTCAGAAAACCAGTAATTTTTTGGAAGCTTTGCACACCTTTCCAATGAAAGTGTGTTACGCAGTCTCTGCTTGTGGCTACTTCAAGAGGAAACAAACCATAGATACAGAACTTAGAACTACTTTATTTTGTGAAGTTTCAAAAAGCTAGCACAAACCGTGTTTGATTTAGAGTTCCAAACACATCCTTCTCTATAGGAGAAAACAGAGTGAAACCTAAAAATTCAAAGTGTCACTGGAAAGGAACGCGTCAAGCAAGAAGAAAGAAAATTGGGCAGCTAAGTGGATTTATCAAATTGATCATTACCACAGAGAATCATGAAGATTGGGTGAAAAAAAATTTGCCGAGATTTCAGAAAACCAGTACTTTTTTGGAAGCTTGGCACAGCTTTGACATGAAAGTGTCTTTCGGCAGTCTCTGCTTGGGGTAATTCAAGAATAAAGAAACCACAAAGACAGAACTTAGAACTACTTTATTTTGTCAAGTTTCAAGGAGCTAGCACAAACCGTGTTTGATTTAGACTTCCAACCACATCTATCTATATGGGAGGAAATAGAGTGAAACCTAAAAATTCGAAGTGTTACTGGAAATGACGCTTCAAGCAAGAAGAGTGAAAATTGGGCAGTAAGTGGACTTAGTGAACTGATCATTACCACAAAGAATCATCTAGATTGTGTGAAAAAACATTTGCCGAGATTTCAGAAATCCAGTAGTTTTTTGGAAGCTTGGCACACCTTTGAAATGAAAGTGTCTTCGGCAGTCTCTGTTGGGCTACTTCAAGAGAAAACAAACCATAGAGATAGAACTTAGAACTACTTTATTTTGTCAAGTTTCAAGGAGCTAGCACAAACCGTGTTTGATTCAGAGTTCCAAACACATCTATCTATATGGGAGAAAACAGAGTGAAACGTAAAAACTCAAACTGTTACTGGTAACGAATGCTTCATCCTAGAAGAGTGAATATTGGGCAGCTAAGTGGACTTAGTGAACTGATCATTACCACAAGAATTATCAGGATCGGATGAAAAAAGATTTGCCGACTATTCAGAAAACCAGTAGTTTTTTGGAAGCTTTGCACACCTTTCCAATGAAAGTGTCTTACGCAGTCTCTGCTTGTGGCTACTTCAAGAGGATACAAACCATAGAGACAGAACTTAGAACTACTTTATTTTGTGAAGTTTCAAAAAGCTAGCACAAACCGTGTTTGATTTAGAGTTCCAAACACATCTATCTATATAGGAGAAAACAGAGTGAAACCTAAAACTTCAAAGTGTCACTGGAAACGAACGCTTCAAGCAAGAAGAATGAAAATTGGGCAGCTAAGTGGACTTATTGAATTGATCATTACCACAGAGAATCATCAAGATTGGGTGAAAAAATATTTGCCGAGATTTCAGAAATCCAGCAGTTTTTTGGAAGCTTGGCACACCTTTGAAATGAAAGTGTCTTCGGCAGTCTCTGTTGGGCTACTTCAAGAGGAAACAAACCATAGAGATAGAACTTAAAACTACTTTATTTTGTCAAGTTTCAAGGAGCTAGCACAAACCGTGTTTGATTCAGAGTTCCAAACACATTTATCTATATGGGAGAAAACAGAGTAAAACGTAAAAACTCAAACTGTTACTGATAACGAACGCTTCATCCTAGAAGAGTGAATATTGGGCAGCTAAGTGGACTTAGTGATCTGATCATTACCACAAGAATTATCAGGATCATATGAAAAAAGATTTGCCGACTATTCAGAAAACCAGTAGTTTTTTGGAAGCTTGGCACACCTCTCCAATGAAAGTGTCTTATGCAGCCTCTGCTTTGGCTATTTCAAGAGGAAACAAACCATAGAGACAGAACTTAGAACTACTTTATTTTGTGAAGTTTTAATAAGCTAGCACAAACCGTGTTTGATTTAGAGTTCCAAACACATCTATCTATATAGGAGAAAACAGAGTGAAACCTAAAAATTCAAAGTGTCACTGGTACGAACGCTTCAAGCAAGAAGAATGAAAATTGGGCAGCTAAGTGGACTTATGGAATTGATCATAACCACAGAGAATCATGAAGACTGGGTGAAAAAAAATTAGCCGAGATTTCAGAAAACCAGTACTGCTTTGGAAGCTTGGCACACCTTTGAAATGAAAGTGTCTTTCGACAGTCTCTGTTGGGGTAATTCAAGAGGAAACAAACCACAAAGACAGAACTTAGAACTACTTTATTTTGTCAAGTTTCAAGGAGCTAGCACAAACCGTGTTTGATTTAGACTTCCAAACACATCTATCTATATAGGAGGAAATAGAGTGAAACCTAAAAATTCGAAGTGTTACTGGAAACGAACGCTTCAAGCAAGAAGAGTGAAAATTGGTCAGCTAAGTGGACTGAGTGAACCGATCATTACCAAAGAGAATCATCTAGATTGGGTGAAAAAATATTTGCCGAAATTTCAGAAATCCAGCAGTTTTTTGGAAGCTTGGCACACCTTTCAAATGAAAGTGTCTTTCGGCAGTCTCTGTTGGGGTACTTCAAGAGGAAACAAACCATAGAGATAGAACTTAGAACTACTTTATTTTGTCAAGTTTCAAGGAGCTAGCACAAACCGTGTTTGATTCAGAGTTCCAAACACATCTATCTATATGGGAGAAAACAGAGTGAAACGTAAAAACTCAAACTGTTACTGGTAACGAACGCTTCATCCTAGAAGAGTGAATATTGGGCAGCTAAGTGGACTTAGTGATCTGATCATTACCACAAGAATTATCAGGATCATATGAAAAAAGATTTGCCGACTATTCAGAAAACCAGTAGTTTTTTGGAAGCTTGGCACACCTCTCCAATGAAAGTGTCTTATGCAGCCTCTGCTTTGGCTATTTCAAGAGGAAACAAACCATAGAGACAGAACTTAGAACTACTTTATTTTGTGAAGTTTTAATAAGCTAGCACAAACCGTGTTTGATTTAGAGTTCCAAACACATCTATCTATATAGGAGAAAACAGAGTGAAACCTAAAAATTCAAAGTGTCACTGGTACGAACGCTTCAAGCAAGAAGAATGAAAATTGGGCAGCTAAGTGGACTTATTGAATTGATCATAACCACAGAGAATCATGAAGATTGGGTGAAAAAAAATTAGCCGAGATTTCAGAAAACCAGTACTGCTTTGGAAGCTTGGCACACCTTTGAAATGAAAGTGTCTTTCGACAGTCTCTGTTGGGGTAATTCAAGAGGAAACAAACCACAAAGACAGAACTTAGAACTACTTTATTTTGTCAAGTTTCAAGGAGCTAGCACAAACCGTGTTTGATTCAGAGTTCCAAACACATCTATCTATATGGGAGAAAACAGAGTGAAACGTAAAAACTCAAACTGTTACTGGTAACGAACGCTTCATCCTAGAAGAGTGAATATTGGGCAGCTAAGTGGACTTAGTGAACTGATCATTACCACAAGAATTATCAGGATCGGATGAAAAAAGATTTGCCGACTATTCAGAAAACCAGTAGTTTTTTGGAAGCTTTGCACACCTTTCCAATGAAAGTGTCTTACGCAGTCTCTGCTTGTGGCTACTTCAAGAGGAAACAAACCATAGAGACAGAACTTAGAACTACTTTATTTTGTGAAGTTTCAAAAAGATAGCACAAACCGTGTTTGATTTAGAGTTCCAAACACATCCTTCTATATAGGAGAAAACAGAGTGAAACCTAAAAATTCAAAGTGTCACTGGATACGAACGCGTCAAGCAAGAAGAAAGAAAATTGGGCAGCTAAGTGGATTTATCAAATTGATCATTACCACAGAGAATCATGAAGATTGGGTGAAAAAAATTTGCTGAGATTTCAGAAAACCTGTACTTTTTTGGAAGCTTGGCACACCTTTGAAATGAAAGTGTCTTTTGGCAGTCTCTGCTTGGGGTAATTCAAGAGGAAACAAACCACAAAGACAGAACTTAGAACTACTTTATTTTGTCAAGTTTCAAGGAGCTAGCACAAACCGTGTTTGATTTAGACTTCCAACCACATCTATCTATATGGGAGGAAATAGAGTGAAACCTAAAAATTCGAAGTGTTACTGGAAACGACGCTTCAAGCAAGAAGAGTGAAAATTGGGCAGTAAGTGGACTTAGTGAACTGATCATTACCACAGAGAATCATCTAGATTGTGTGAAAAAACATTTGCCGAGATTTCAGAAATCCAGTAGTTTTTTGGAAGCTTGGCACATCTTTGAAATGAAAGTGTCTTCGGCAGTATCTGTTGGGCTACTTCAAGTGAAAAAAAACCATAGAGATAGAACTTAGAACTACTTTATTTTGTCAAGTTTCAAGGAGCTAGCACAAACCGTGTTTGATTCAGAGTTCCAAACACATGTATCTATATGGGAGAAAACAGAGTGAAACGTAAAATCTCAAACTGTTACTGGTAAAGAACGCTTCATTCTAGAAGAGTTAATATTGGGCAGCTAAGTGGACTTAGTGAACTGATCATTACCACAAGAATTATCAGGATCGGATGAAAAAAGATTTGCCGACTATTCAGAAAACCAGTAGTTTTTTGGAAGCTTTGCACACCTTTCCAATGAAAGTGTCTTACGGAGTCTCTGCTTGTGGCTACTTCAAGAGGAAACAAACCATAGAGACAGAACTTAGAACTACTTTATTTTGTGAAGTTTCAAAAAGCTAGCACAAACCGTGTTTGATTTAGAGTTCCAAACACATCCTTCTATATAGGAGAAAACAGAGTGAAACCTAAAAATTCAAAGTGTCACTGGAAACGAACGCGTCAAGCAAGAAGAAAGAAAATTGGGCAGCTAAGTGGATTTATCAAATTGATCATTACCACAGAGAATCATGAAGATTGGGTCAAAAAAAATTTGCCGAGATTTCAGAAAACCAGTACTTTTTTGGAACCTTGGCACACCTTTGACATGAAAGTGTCTTTCGGCAGTCTCTGCTTGGGGTAATTCAAGAGGAAACAAACCACAAAGACAGAACTTAGAACTACTTTATTTTGTCAAGTTTCAAGGAGCTAGCACAAACCGTGTTTGATTTAGACATCCAACCACATCTATCTATATGGGAGGAAATAGACTGAAACCTAAAATTTCGAAGTGTTACTGGAAATGACGCTTCAAGCAAGAAGAGTGAAAATTGGGCAGTAAGTGGACTTAGTGAACTGATCATTACCACAGAGAATCATCTAGATTGTGTGAAAAAACATTTGCCGAGATTTCAGAAATCCAGTAGTTTTTTGGAAGCTTGGCACACCTTTGAAATGAAAGTGTCTTCGGCAGTCTCTGTTGGGCTACTTCAAGAGAAAACAAACCATAGAGATAGAACTTAGAACTACTTTATTTTGTCAAGTTTCAAGGAGCTAGCACAAACCGTGTTTGATTCAGAGTTCCAAACACATCTATCTATATGGGAGAAAACAGAGTGAAACGTAAAAACTCAAACTGTTACTGGTAACGAACGCTTCATTCTAGAAGAGTTAATATTGGGCAGCTAAGTAGACTTAGTGAACTGATCATTACCACAAGAATCATCAGGATCGGATAAAAAAAGATTTGCCGACTATTCAGAAAACCAGTAGTTTTTTGGAAGCTTGGCACACCTTTCCAATGAAAGTGTCTTACGCAGTCTCTTCTTGTGGCTACTTCAAGAGGAAACAAACCATAGAGACAGAACTTAGAACTACTTTATTTTGTGAAGTTTCATAAAGCTAGCACAAACCGTGTTTGATTTAGAGTTCCAAACACATCTATCTATATAGGAGAAAACAGAGTGAAACCTAAAAATTCAAAGTGTCACTGGAAACGAACGCTTCAAGCAAGAATAATGAAAATTGGGCAGCTATGTGGACTTATTGAATTGATCATTCCCACAGAGAATCATGAAGATTGGGTGAATAGAAATTTGAAGAGATTTCAGAAAACCAGTACTTTTTTGGAAGCTTGGCACACCTTTGAAATGAAAGTGTCTTTCGGCAGTCTCTGCTTGGGGTAATTCAAGAGGAAACAAACCACAAAGACAGAACTTAGAACTACTTTATTTTGTCAAGTTTCAAGGAGCTAGCACAAACCGTGTTTGATTTAGACTTCCAAACACATCTATCTATATAGGAGGAAATAGAGTGAAACCTAAAAATTTGAAATGTTACTAGAAACAAACGGTTCAAGCAAGCAGAGTGAAAATTGGGCAGCTAAGTGGACTTAGTGAACTGATCATTACCACAGAGAATCATCAAGATTGGGTGAAAAAATATTTGCTGAGATTTCAGAAATCCAGCAGTTTTTTGGAAGCTTGGCACACCTTTGAAATGAAAGTGTCTTCCGCAGTCTCTATTGGGCTACTTCAAGAGGAAAGAAACCATAGAGATAGAACTTAGAACTACTTTATTTTGTCAAATTTCAAGGAGCTAGCACAAACCGTGTTTGATTCAGAGTTCCAAACACATCTATCTATATGGGAGAAAACAGAGTGAAACTTAAAAACTCAAACTGTTACTGGTAACGAACGCTTCATCCTAGAAGAGTGAATATTGGGCAGCTAAGTGGACTTAGTGAACTGATCATTACCACAAGAATTATCAGGATCGGATGAAAAAAGATTTGCTGACTATTCAGAAAACCAGTAGTTTTTTGGAAGCTTGGCACACCTTTCCAATGAAAGTGTCTGACTCAGTCTCTGCTTTGGCTATTTCAAGAGGAAACAAACCATAGAGACAGAACTTAGAACTACTTTATTTTGTGAAGTTTTAAAAAGCTAGCACAAACCGTGTTTGATTTAGAGTTCCAAACACATCTATCTATATAGGAGAAAACAGAGTGAAACCTAAAAATTCAAAGTGTCACTGGGTACGAACGCTTCAAGCAAGAAGAATGAAAATTGGGCAGCTAAGTGGACTTATAGAATTGATCATAACCACAGAGCATCATGAAGATTGGGTGAAAAAAAATTAGCCGAGATTTCAGAAAACCAGTACTTATTTGGAAGCTTGGCACACCTTTGAAATGAAAGTGTCTTTCGGCAGTCTCTGTTGGGGTAATTCAAGAGGAAACAAACCACAAAGACAGAACTTAGAACTACTTTATTTTGTCAAGTTTCAAGGAGCTAGCACAAACCGTGTTTGATTTAGACTTCCAAACACATCTATCTATATAAAAGGAAATAGAGTGAAACCTAAAAATTCGAAGTGTTACTGGAAACGAACGCTTCAAGCAAGAAGAGTGAAAATTGGGCAGCTAAGTGGACTGAGTGAACTGATCATTACCACATAGAATCATCTAGATTGGGTGAAAAAATATTTGCCAAGATTTCAGAAATCCAGCAGTTTTTTGGAAGCTTGGCACACCTTTGAAATGAAAGTGTCTTTCGGCAGTCTCTGTTGGGGTACTTAAAGAGGAAACAAACCATAGAGATAGAACTTAGAACTACTTTATTTTGTCAAGTTTCAAGGAGCTAGCACAAACCGTGTTTGATTCAGAGTTCCAAACACATCTATCTATATGGGAGAAAACAGAGTGAAACGTAAAAACTCAAACTGTTACTGATAACGAACGCTTCATCCTAGAAGAGTGAATATTGGGCAGCTAAGTGGACTTAGTGAACTGATCATTACCACAAGAATCATCAGGATCGAATGAAAAAATATTTGCCGACTATTCAGAAAACCAGTAGTTTTTTGGAAGCTTGGCACACCTTTCCAATGAAAGTGTCTTACAGAGTCTCTGCTTGTGGCTACTTCAAGTGGAAACATACCATAGAAACATATCTTAGAACTACTTTATTTTTCAAGTTTCACGAAGCTAGCACAAACCGTGTTTGATTTAGAGTTCCAAACACATCTATCTATATAGGAGAAAACAGAGTGAAACCTAAAAGTTCAAAGTGTCACTGGAAACGAAAGCTTCAAGCAAGAAGAATGAAAATTGGGCATCTAAGTGGACGTATTGAATTGATCATTACCACAGAGAATCAGAAAGATTGGGTGAAAAAAAAATTGCCGAGATTTCTGAAAACCAGTAATTTTTTGGAAGCTTGGCACACTTTGAAAGGAAAGTGTCTTTCGGCAGTCTCTGCTTGGGGTAATTCAAGAGGAAACAAACCACAAAGACAGAACTTAGAACTACTTTATTTTGTCAAGTTTCAAGGAGCTAGCACAAACCGTGTTTGATTTAGACTTCCAACCACATCTATCTATATAGGAGGAAATAGAGTGAAACCTAAAAATTCGAAGTGTTACTGGAAACGAACGCTTCAAGCAAGAAGAAAGAAAATTGGGCAGCTAAGTGGATTTATCAAATTGATCATTACCACAGAGAATCATGAAGATTGGGTGAAAAAAAATGCCGAGATTTCAGAAATCCAGCAGTTTTTTGGAAGCTTGGCACACCTTCGAAATGAAAGTGTCTTTCGGCAGTCTCTGTTGGGGTACTTCAAGAGGAAACAAACCATAGAGATAGAACTTAGAACTACTTTATTTTGTCAAGTTTCAAGGAGCTAGTACAAACCGTGTTTGATTTAGACTTCCAACCACATCTATCTATATAGGAGGAAATAGAGTGAAACCAAAAAATTCGAACTGTTACTGGAAACGAACGCTTCATGCAAGGAGAGTGAAAATTGGGCAGATAAGTGGACTTAGTGAACTGATCATTACCACAGAGAATCATCTAGATTGGGAAAAAAATATTTGCCGAGATTTCAGAAATCCAGCAGTTTTTTGGAAGCTTGGCACACCTTTCAAATGAAAGTGTCTTTCGGCAGTCTCTGTTGGGATACTTCAAGAGGAAACAAACCATAGAGATAGAACTTAGAACTACTTTATTTTGTCAAGTTTCAAGGAGATAGCACAAACCGTGTTTGATTCAGAGTTCCAAACACATCTATCTATATAGGAGAAAACAGAGTGAAACCTAAAAATTCAAAGTGTCACTGGAATTGAACGCTTCAAGCAAGAAGAATGAAAATTGGGCAGCAAAGTGGACTTAGTGAACTGATCATTACCTCAAGAATCATCAGGATCGGATGAAAAAAGATTTCCCGACTATTAAGAAAACCAGTAGTTTTTTGGAAGCTTGGCACACCTTTCCAATGAAAGTGTCTTACGGAGTCTCTGCTTGTGGCTACTTCAAGAGGAAACAAACCATAGAGACAGAACTTAGAACTACTTTATTATGTGAAGTTTCAAAAAGCTAGCAAAAACCGTGTTTGATTTAGAGTTCCAAACAAATCTATCTATATAGGAGAAAACAGAGTGAAACCTAAAACTTCAAAGTGTCACTGGAAACGAACGCTTCAAGCAAGAAGAATGAAAATTGGGCAGCTAAGTGGACTTATTGAATTGATCATTACCACAGAGAATCATGAAGATTGGTTAAAAAAAAATTTGCCGAGATTTCTGAAAACCAGTACTTTTTTGGAAGCTTGGCACACCTTTGAAATGAAAGTGTCTTTCGGCAGTCTCTGCTTGGGGTATTCAAGAGGAAACAAACCACAAAGACAGAACTTAGAACTACTTTATTTCTTCAAGTTTCAAGGAGCTAGCAAAAACCGTGTTTGATTTAGACTTCCAACCACATCTATCTATATAGGAGGAAATAGAGTGAAACCTAAAAATTCGAAGTGTTACTGGAAACGAACGCTTCAAGAAAGAAGAGTGAAAATTGGGGAGCTAAGTGGACTTAGTGAACTGATCATTACCACAGAGAATCATCTAGATTGGGTGAAAAAATATTTGCCGAGATTTCAGAAATCCAGTAGTTTTTTGGAAGCTTGGCACACCTTTGAAATGAAAGTGTCTTCGGCAGTCTCTGTTGGGCTACTTCTAGAGGAAACAAACCATAGAGATAGAACTTAGAACTACTTTATTTTGTCAAGTTTCAAGGAGCTAGCACAAACCGTGTGTGATTCAGAGTTCCAAACACATCTATCTATATCGGAGAAAACTGAGTGAAAAGTAAAAACTCAAACTGTTACTGGTAACGAACGCTTCATCCTAGAAGAGTGAATATTGGGCAGCTAAGTGGACTTAGTGAACTGATCATTACCACAAGAATTATCAGGATCGGATGAAAAAAGATTTGCTGACTATTCAGAAAACCAGTAGTTTTTTGGAAGCTTGGCACACCTTTCCAATGAAAGTGTCTGACTCAGTCTCTGCTTTGGCTATTTCAAGAGGAAACAAACCATAGAGACAGAACTTAGAACTACTTTATTTTGTGAAGTTTTAAAAAGCTAGCACAAACCGTGTTTGATTTAGAGTTCCAAACACATCTATCTATATAGGAGAAAACAGAGTGAAACCTAAAAATTCAAAGTGTCACTGGGTACGAACGCTTCAAGCAAGAAGAATGAAAATTGGGCAGCTAAGTGGACTTATAGAATTGATCATAACCACAGAGCATCATGAAGATTGGGTGAAAAAAAATTAGCCGAGATTTCAGAAAACCAGTACTTATTTGGAAGCTTGGCACACCTTTGAAATGAAAGTGTCTTTCGGCAGTCTCTGTTGGGGTAATTCAAGAGGAAACAAACCACAAAGACAGAACTTAGAACTACTTTATTTTGTCAAGTTTCAAGGAGCTAGCACAAACCGTGTTTGATTTAGACTTCCAAACACATCTATCTATATAAAAGGAAATAGAGTGAAACCTAAAAATTCGAAGTGTTACTGGAAACGAACGCTTCAAGCAAGAAGAGTGAAAATTGGGCAGCTAAGTGGACTGAGTGAACTGATCATTACCACATAGAATCATCTAGATTGGGTGAAAAAATATTTGCCAAGATTTCAGAAATCCAGCAGTTTTTTGGAAGCTTGGCACACCTTTGAAATGAAAGTGTCTTTCGGCAGTCTCTGTTGGGGTACTTAAAGAGGAAACAAACCATAGAGATAGAACTTAGAACTACTTTATTTTGTCAAGTTTCAAGGAGCTAGCACAAACCGTGTTTGATTCAGAGTTCCAAACACATCTATCTATATGGGAGAAAACAGAGTGAAACGTAAAAACTCAAACTGTTACTGATAACGAACGCTTCATCCTAGAAGAGTGAATATTGGGCAGCTAAGTGGACTTAGTGAACTGATCATTACCACAAGAATCATCAGGATCGAATGAAAAAATATTTGCCGACTATTCAGAAAACCAGTAGTTTTTTGGAAGCTTGGCACACCTTTCCAATGAAAGTGTCTTACAGAGTCTCTGCTTGTGGCTACTTCAAGTGGAAACATACCATAGAAACATATCTTAGAACTACTTTATTTTTCAAGTTTCACGAAGCTAGCACAAACCGTGTTTGATTTAGAGTTCCAAACACATCTATCTATATAGGAGAAAACAGAGTGAAACCTAAAAGTTCAAAGTGTCACTGGAAACGAAAGCTTCAAGCAAGAAGAATGAAAATTGGGCATCTAAGTGGACGTATTGAATTGATCATTACCACAGAGAATCAGAAAGATTGGGTGAAAAAAAAATTGCCGAGATTTCTGAAAACCAGTAATTTTTTGGAAGCTTGGCACACTTTGAAAGGAAAGTGTCTTTCGGCAGTCTCTGCTTGGGGTAATTCAAGAGGAAACAAACCACAAAGACAGAACTTAGAACTACTTTATTTTGTCAAGTTTCAAGGAGCTAGCACAAACCGTGTTTGATTTAGACTTCCAACCACATCTATCTATATAGGAGGAAATAGAGTGAAACCTAAAAATTCGAAGTGTTACTGGAAACGAACGCTTCAAGCAAGAAGAAAGAAAATTGGGCAGCTAAGTGGATTTATCAAATTGATCATTACCACAGAGAATCATGAAGATTGGGTGAAAAAAAATGCCGAGATTTCAGAAATCCAGCAGTTTTTTGGAAGCTTGGCACACCTTCGAAATGAAAGTGTCTTTCGGCAGTCTCTGTTGGGGTACTTCAAGAGGAAACAAACCATAGAGATAGAACTTAGAACTACTTTATTTTGTCAAGTTTCAAGGAGCTAGTACAAACCGTGTTTGATTTAGACTTCCAACCACATCTATCTATATAGGAGGAAATAGAGTGAAACCAAAAAATTCGAACTGTTACTGGAAACGAACGCTTCATGCAAGGAGAGTGAAAATTGGGCAGATAAGTGGACTTAGTGAACTGATCATTACCACAGAGAATCATCTAGATTGGGAAAAAAATATTTGCCGAGATTTCAGAAATCCAGCAGTTTTTTGGAAGCTTGGCACACCTTTCAAATGAAAGTGTCTTTCGGCAGTCTCTGTTGGGATACTTCAAGAGGAAACAAACCATAGAGATAGAACTTAGAACTACTTTATTTTGTCAAGTTTCAAGGAGATAGCACAAACCGTGTTTGATTCAGAGTTCCAAACACATCTATCTATATAGGAGAAAACAGAGTGAAACCTAAAAATTCAAAGTGTCACTGGAATTGAACGCTTCAAGCAAGAAGAATGAAAATTGGGCAGCAAAGTGGACTTAGTGAACTGATCATTACCTCAAGAATCATCAGGATCGGATGAAAAAAGATTTCCCGACTATTAAGAAAACCAGTAGTTTTTTGGAAGCTTGGCACACCTTTCCAATGAAAGTGTCTTACGGAGTCTCTGCTTGTGGCTACTTCAAGAGGAAACAAACCATAGAGACAGAACTTAGAACTACTTTATTATGTGAAGTTTCAAAAAGCTAGCAAAAACCGTGTTTGATTTAGAGTTCCAAACACATCTATCTATATAGGAGAAAACAGAGTGAAACCTAAAACTTCAAAGTGTCACTGGAAACGAACGCTTCAAGCAAGAAGAATGAAAATTGGGCAGCTAAGTGGACTTATTGAATTGATCATTACCACAGAGAATCATGAAGATTGGTTAAAAAAAAATTTGCCGAGATTTCTGAAAACCAGTACTTTTTTGGAAGCTTGGCACACCTTTGAAATGAAAGTGTCTTTCGGCAGTCTCTGCTTGGGGTATTCAAGAGGAAACAAACCACAAAGACAGAACTTAGAACTACTTTATTTCTTCAAGTTTCAAGGAGCTAGCACAAACCGTGTTTGATTTAGACTTCCAACCACATCTATCTATATAGGAGGAAATAGAGTGAAACCTAAAAATTCGAAGTGTTACTGGAAACGAACGCTTCAAGAAAGAAGAGTGAAAATTGGGGAGCTAAGTGGACTTAGTGAACTGATCATTACCACAGAGAATCATCTAGATTGGGTGAAAAAATATTTGCCGAGATTTCAGAAATCCAGTAGTTTTTTGGAAGCTTGGCACACCTTTGAAATGAAAGTGTCTTCGGCAGTCTCTGTTGGGCTACTTCTAGAGGAAACAAACCATAGAGATAGAACTTAGAACTACTTTATTTTGTCAAGTTTCAAGGAGCTAGCACAAACCGTGTGTGATTCAGAGTTCCAAACACATCTATCTATATCGGAGAAAACTGAGTGAAAAGTAAAAACTCAAACTGTTACTGGTAACGAACGCTTCATCCTAGAAGAGTGAATATTGGGCAGCTAAGTGGACTTAGTGAACTGATCATTACCACAAGAATCATCAGGATCGGATGAAAAAATATTTGCCGACTATTCAGAAAACCAGTAGTTTTTTGGAAGCTTGGCACACCTTTCCAATGAAAGTGTCTTACGCAGTCTCTGCTTGTGGCTACATCAAGAGGAAACAAACCATAGAGACAGAACTTAGAACTACTTTATTTTGTGAAGTTTCAAAAAGCTAGCACAAACCGTGTTTGATTTAGAGTTCCAAACACATCTATCTATATAGGAGAAAACAGAGTGAAACCTAAAAATTCAAAGTGTCACCGGGTACGAACGCTTCAAGCAAGAAGAATGAAAATTGGGCAGCTAAGTGGACTTATTGAATTGATCATAACCACAGAGAATCATGAAGATTGGGTGAAAAAAAATTAGCCGAGATTTCAGAAAACCAGTTCTTCTTTGGAAACTTGGCACACCTTTGAAATGAAAGTTTCTTTCTGCAGTCTCTGTTGGGGTAATTCAAGAGGAAACAAACCACAAAGACAGAACTTAGAACTACTTTATTTTGTCAAGTTTCAAGGAGCTAGCACAAACCGTGTTTGATTTAGACTTCCAAACACATCTATCTATATAGGAGGAAATAGAGTGAAACCTAAAAATTCGAAGTGTTACTGGAAACGAACGCTTCAAGCAAGAAGAGTGAAAATTGGGCAGCTAAGTGGACTTAGTGAACTGATCATTACCACAGGGAATCATCAAGATTGCTTGAAAAAAATGTTTGCCAATATTCCAGAAATCCAATAGTTTTTTGGAAGCTTGGCACACCTTTGAAATGAAAGTGTCTTCGGCATTCTCTGTTGGGGTACTTCAAGAGGAAACAAACCATTGAGATAGAACTTAGAACTACTTTTTTGTCAAGTTTCAAGGAGCTAGCACAAACCGTGTTTGATTCAGAGTTCCAAACACATCTATCTATATGGGAGAAAACAGAGTGAAACGTAAAAACTCAAACTGTTATTGGTAACGAACACTTCATCCTAGAAGAGTGAATATTGGACAGCTAAGTGGACTTAGTGAACTGATCATTACCAAAAGAATCATCAGGATCAGATGAAAAAATATTTGCCGACTATTCAGAAAACCAGTAGTTTTTTGGAAGCTTGGAACACCTTTCCAATGAAAGTGTCTTACGCCGTCTCTGCTTGTGGCTACTTCAAGAGGAAACAAACCATAGAGACAGAACTTAGAACCAATTTCTTTTGTGAAGTTTCAAAAAGCTAGCACAAACCATATTTGATTTAGACTTCCAAACACATCTATCTATATAGGAGGAAATAGTGATAACTAAAAATTCAAAGTGTTACTGGAAACGAATGCTTCAAGCAGGAAGAGTGAAAATTGGGCAGCTAAGTGTACTTAGTGATCTGATCATTACCACAGAGAATCATCTAGATTGGGTGAAAAAATATTTTCCGAGATTCCAGAAATCCAGTAGTTTTTTTGAAGCTTGGCACACTTTTGAAATGAAAGTGTCTTTGGGCAGTTTCGGTTGGGGTACTTCAATAGGAAACAAACCATAGAGATAGAACTTAGAACTACTTTATTTTGTCAAGTTTCAAGGAGCTAGCACAAGCCTTGTTTGATTCAGAGTTCCAAACACATCTATCTATATGGGAGAAAACAGAGTAAAAAGTAAAAACTCAAACTGTTACTGGTAACGAACGCTTCATCCTAAAAGAGTGAATATTGGGCAGCTAAGTGGACTTAGTGAACTGATCATTACCACAAGAATCATCAGGATCGGATGAAAAAATATTTGCCGACTATTCAGAAAACCAGTAGTTTTTTGGAAGCTTGGCACACCTTTCCAATGAAAGTGTCTTACGCAGTCTCTGCTTGTGGCTACTTCAAGAGGAAACAAACCATAGAGACAGAACTTAGAACTACTTTATTTTGTGAAGTTTCAAAAAGCTAGCACAAACCGTGTTTGACTTAGAGTTCCAAACACATCTATCTATAAAGGGGAAAACAGAGTGAAACCTAAAACTTCAAAGTGTCACTGGAAACGAACGCTTCAAGCAAGAAGAATGAAAATTGGGCAGCTAAGTGGACTTATTGAATTGATCATTACCACAGGGAATCATGAAGATTGGGTAAAAAAAAATTTGCCGAGATTTCAGAAAACCAGTACTTTTTTGGAAGCTTGGCACACCTTTGAAATGAAAGTGTCTTTCGGCAGTCTCTGCTTCGGGTAATTCAAGAGGAAACAAACCACAAAGATAGAACTTAGAACTACTTTGTTTTGTCAAGTTTCAAGGAGCTAGCACAAACCAGGTTTGATTTAGACTTCCAACCACATCTATCTATATAGGAGGAAATAGAGTGAAACCTAAAAATTTGAAGTGTTACTGGAAACGAACGCTTCAAGCAAGAAGAGTGAAAATTGGGCAGATAAGTGGACATAGTGAACTGATCATTACCACAGAGAATCATCTAGATTGGGTGAAAAAATATTTGCCGAGATTTCAGAAATCCAGCAGTTTTTTGGAAGCTTGGCACACCTTTGAAATGAAAGTGTCTTTCTGCAGTCTCTGTTGGGGTACTTCAGGAGGAAACAAACCATAGACATAGAACTTAGAACTACTTTATTTTGTCAAGTTTCAAGGAGCTAGCACAAACCGTGTTTGATTCAGAGTTCCAAACACATGTATCTATATTCGAGAAAACAGAGTGAAACGTAAAAACTCAAACTGTTACTGGTAACGAACGCTTCATCATAGAAGAGTAAATATTGGGCAGCTAAGTGGACTTAGTGAACTGATCATTACCACAAGAATCATCAGGATCGGATGAAAAAATATTTGCCGACTCTTCAGAAAACCAGTAGTTTTTTAAAAGCTTGGCACACCTTTCCAATGAAAGTGTTTTACGCAGTCTATGCTTGTGGCTACTTCAAGAGGAAACAAACCATAGAGACAGAACTTAGAACTACTTTATTTTGTGAAGTTTCAAAAAGCTAGCACAAACCGTGTTTGATTTAGAGTTCCAAACACATCTATCTATATAGGAGAAAACTGAGTGAAACCTAAAAATTCAAAGTGTCACTGGAAACGAACGCTTCAAGCAAGAAGAATGAAAATTGGGAAGCTAAGTGGACTTATTGAATTGATCATTACCACAGAGATTCATGAAAATTGCGTGAAAAATAATTTGCCGAGATTTCAGAAAACCAGTACTTTCTTGGAAGCTTGGCACACGGTTGAAATGAAAGTGTCTTTCGGCAGTCTCTGCTTGGAGTAATTCAAGAGGAAACAAACCACAAAGACAGAACTTAGAACTAGTTTATTTTGTCAAGTTTCAAGGAGCTTGCACAAACCGTGTTTGATTTAGTCTTCCAACCACATCTATCTATATAGGAGGAAATAGAGTGAAACCTAAAAATTCGAAGTGTTACTGTGAACGTACGCTTCATGCAAGAAGAGTGAAAATTGGTCAGATAAGTGGACTTAGTGAACTGATCATTACCACAGAGAATCATCTAGATTGGGTGAAAAAATATTTGCCGAGATTTCAGAAATCCAGCAGTTTTTTGGAAGCTTGGCAGACCTTTGAAATGAAAGTGTCTTTCGGCAGTCTCTGTTGGGTACTTCAAGAGGAAACAAACCATAGAGATAGAACTTAGAACTACTTTATTTTGTCAAGTTTCAAGGAGCTAGCACAAACCGTGTTTGATTCAGAGTTCCAAACACATCTATCTATATAGAAAACAGAGTGAAACGAAAAAACTCAAACTGTTACTGGTAACGAACGCTTCATTCTAGAAGAGTGAATATTGGGCAGCTAAGTGGACTAAGTGAACTGATCATAACCACAAGAATCATCAGGATCGGATGAAAAAATATTTGCCGACTCTTCAGAAAACCAGTAGTTTTTTGGAAGCTTGGCACACCTTTCCAATGAAAGTGTCTTACAAAGTCTCTGCTTGTGGCTACTTCCAGAGGAAACAAACCATAGAAACAGAACTTAGAACTACTTCATTTTGTGAAGTTTCAAAAAGCTAGCACAAACCGTGTTTGATTTAGAGTTCCAAACACATCTATCTATATAGGAGAAAACAGTGTGAAACCTAAAAATTCAAAGTGTCACTGGAAACGAACGCTTCAAGCAAGAAGAATAAAAATTGGGCAGCTAAGTGGACTTATTGAATTGATCATTACCACAGAGAATCATGAAGATTGGGTGAATAAAATTTGGCGAGATTTCAGAAAACCAGTACTTTTTTGGAAGCTTGGCACACCTTTGAAATGAAAGTTTCTTTCAGCAGTCTCTGCTTGTGGTAATTCAAGAGGAAACAAACCACAAAGACAGAACTTAGAACTACTTTATTTTGTTAAGTTTCAAGGAGCTATCACAAACCGTGTTTGATATAAACTTCCAACCACATCTATCTATATAGGAGGAAATAGAGTGAAACCAAAAATTCGAACTGTTACTGGAAACAAACGCTTCAAGCAAGAAGAGTGAAAATTGGGCAGCTAAGAGGACTTAGTGAACTGATCATTACCACAGAGAATCATCTAGATTGGGTGAAAAAATATTTGCCGAGATTTCAGAAATACAACAGTTTTTTGGAATCTTGGCACACCTTTGAAATGAAAGTGTCTTTCGGCAGTCTCTGTTGGGGTACTTCAAGAGGAAACAAACCATAGAGATAGAACTTAGAACTACTTTATTTTGTCAAGTTTCACGAAGCTAGCACAAACCGTGTTTGATTCAGAGTTCCAAACACATCTATCTTATGGGAGAAAACAGAGTGAAACGTAAAAACTCAAACTGTTACTGGTAACGAACGCTTCATCATAGAAGAGTGAATATTGGGCAGCTAAGTGGACTTAGTGAACTGATCATTACCACAAGAATCATCAGGATCGGATGAAAAAATATTTGCCGACTATTCAGAAAACCAGTAGTTTTTTGGAAGCTTGGCACACCTTTCCAATGAAAGTGTCTTACGCAGTCTCTGCTTGTGGCTACTTCAAGAGGAAACAAACCATAGAGACAGAACTTAGAACTACTTTATTTTGTGAAGTTTCAAAAAGCTAGCACAAACCGAGTTTGATTTAGAGTTCCAAACACATCTATCTATATAGGAGAAAACAGAGTGAAACCTAAAAGTTCAAAGTGTCACTGGAAACGAACGCTTCAAGCAAGAAGAATGAAAATTGGGCATCTAAGTGGACTTATTGAATTAATCATAACCACAGAGAATCATGAAGATTGGGTGAAAAAAATTAGCCGAGATTTCAGAAAACCAGTACTTTTTGGAAGCTTGGCACACCTTTGAAATGAAAGTGTCTTTCTGCAGTCTCTGTTGGGGTAATTCAAGAGGAAACAAACCACAAAGACAGAACTGAGAACTACTTTATTTTGTCAAGTTTCAAGGAGCTAGCACAAACCGTGTTTGATTTAGACTTCCAAACACATCTATCTATATAGGAGGAAATAGAGTGAAACCTAAAAATTCGAAGTGTTACTGGAAACGAACGCTTCAAGAAAGAAGAGTGAAAATTGGGCAGCTAAGTAGACTTTGTGAACTGATATTTACCACAGGGAATCATCAAGATTGCTTGAAAAAAATATTTGCCAAGATTCCAGAAATCCAGTAGTTTTTTGGAAGCTTGGCACACCTTTGAAATGAAAGTGTCTTCGGCAGTCTCTGTTGGGGTACTTCAAGAGGAAACAAACCATTGAGATAGAACTTAGAACTACTTTTTTGTCAAGTTTCAAGGAGCTAGCACAAAAAGTGTTTGATTCAGAGTTCCAAACACATCTATCTATATGGGAGAAAACAGAGTGAAACGTAAAAACTCAAACTGTTTCTGGTAAGGAACGCTTCATCCTAGAAGAGTGAATATTGGACAGCTAAGTGGACTTAGTGAACTGATCATTACGAAAAGAATCATCAGGATCGGATGAAAAAATATTTGCCGAGTATTCAGAAAACCAGTAGTTTTTTGGAAGCTTGGAACACCTTTCCAATGAAAGTGTCTTACGCCGTCTCTGCTTGTGGCTACTTCAAGAGGAAACAAACCATAGAGACAGAACGTAGAACCAATTTCTTTTGTGAAGTTTCAAAAAGCTAGCACAAACCATATTTGATTTAGACTTCCAAACACATCTATCTATATAGGAGGAAATAGAGTGAAAACTAAAAATTGGAAGTGTTACTGGAAACGAATGCTTCAAGCAAGAAGAGTGAAAATTGGGCAGCTAAGTGGACTTAGTGAACTGATCATTACCACAGAGAATCATCTAGATTGGGTGAAAAAATATTTGCCGAGATTCCAGAAATCCAGTAGTTTTTTGGAAGCTTGGCACAACTTTGAAATGAAAGTGTCTTCGGCAGTCTCTGTTGGGCTACTTCTAGAGGAAACAAACCATAGAGATAGAACTTAGAACTACTTTATTTTGTCAAGTTTCAAGGAGCTAGCACAAACCGTGTGTGATTCAGAGTTCCAAACACATCTATCTATATCAGAGAAAACAGAGTGAAACGTAAAAACTCAAACTGTTACTGGTAACGAACGCTTCATCCTAGAAGAGTGAATATTGGGCAGCTAAGTGGACTTAGTGAACTGATCATTACCACAAGAATCATCAGGATCGGATGAAAAAATATTTGCCGACTATTCAGAAAACCAGTAGTTTTTTGGAAGCTTGGCACACCTTTCCAATGAAAGTGTCTTACGCAGTCTCTGCTTGTGGCTACTTCAAGAGGAAACAAACCATAGAGACAGAACTTAGAACTACTTTATTTTGTGAAGTTTCAAAAAGCTAGCACAAACCGTGTTTGATTTAGAGTTCCAAACACATCTATCTATATAGGAGAAAACAGTGTGAAACCTAAAAATTCAAAGTGTCACTGGAAACGAACGCTTCAAGCAAGAAGAATAAAAATTGGGCAGCTAAGTGGACTTATTGAATTGATCATTACCACAGAGAATCATGAAGATTGGGTGAATAAAATTTGGCGAGATTTCAGAAAACCAGTACTTTTTTGGAAGCTTGGCACACCTTTGAAATGAAAGTTTCTTTCAGCAGTCTCTGCTTGTGGTAATTCAAGAGGAAACAAACCACAAAGACAGAACTTAGAACTACTTTATTTTGTTAAGTTTCAAGGAGCTATCACAAACCGTGTTTGATATAAACTTCCAACCACATCTATCTATATAGGAGGAAATAGAGTGAAACCAAAAATTCGAACTGTTACTGGAAACAAACGCTTCAAGCAAGAAGAGTGAAAATTGGGCAGCTAAGAGGACTTAGTGAACTGATCATTACCACAGAGAATCATCTAGATTGGGTGAAAAAATATTTGCCGAGATTTCAGAAATACAACAGTTTTTTGGAATCTTGGCACACCTTTGAAATGAAAGTGTCTTTCGGCAGTCTCTGTTGGGGTACTTCAAGAGGAAACAAACCATAGAGATAGAACTTAGAACTACTTTATTTTGTCAAGTTTCACGAAGCTAGCACAAACCGTGTTTGATTCAGAGTTCCAAACACATCTATCTTATGGGAGAAAACAGAGTGAAACGTAAAAACTCAAAACTGTTACTGGTAACGAACGCTTCATCATAGAAGAGTGAATATTGGGCAGCTAAGTGGACTTAGTGAACTGATCATTACCACAAGAATCATCAGGATCGGATGAAAAAATATTTGCCGACTATTCAGAAAACCAGTAGTTTTTTGGAAGCTTGGCACACCTTTCCAATGAAAGTGTCTTACGCAGTCTCTGCTTGTGGCTACTTCAAGAGGAAACAAACCATAGAGACAGAACTTAGAACTACTTTATTTTGTGAAGTTTCAAAAAGCTAGCACAAACCGAGTTTGATTTAGAGTTCCAAACACATCTATCTATATAGGAGAAAACAGAGTGAAACCTAAAAGTTCAAAGTGTCACTGGAAACGAACGCTTCAAGCAAGAAGAATGAAAATTGGGCATCTAAGTGGACTTATTGAATTAATCATAACCACAGAGAATCATGAAGATTGGGTGAAAAAAAATTAGCCGAGATTTCAGAAAACCAGTACTTTTTGGAAGCTTGGCACACCTTTGAAATGAAAGTGTCTTTCTGCAGTCTCTGTTGGGGTAATTCAAGAGGAAACAAACCACAAAGACAGAACTGAGAACTACTTTATTTTGTCAAGTTTCAAGGAGCTAGCACAAAACCGTGTTTGATTTAGACTTCCAAACACATCTATCTATATAGGAGGAAATAGAGTGAAACCTAAAAATTCGAAGTGTTACTGGAAACGAACGCTTCAAGAAAGAAGAGTGAAAATTGGGCAGCTAAGTAGACTTTGTGAACTGATATTTACCACAGGGAATCATCAAGATTGCTTGAAAAAAATATTTGCCAAGATTCCAGAAATCCAGTAGTTTTTTGGAAGCTTGGCACACCTTTGAAATGAAAGTGTCTTCGGCAGTCTCTGTTGGGGTACTTCAAGAGGAAACAAACCATTGAGATAGAACTTAGAACTACTTTTTTGTCAAGTTTCAAGGAGCTAGCACAAAAAGTGTTTGATTCAGAGTTCCAAACACATCTATCTATATGGGAGAAAACAGAGTGAAACGTAAAAACTCAAACTGTTTCTGGTAAGGAACGCTTCATCCTAGAAGAGTGAATATTGGACAGCTAAGTGGACTTAGTGAACTGATCATTACGAAAAGAATCATCAGGATCGGATGAAAAAATATTTGCCGAGTATTCAGAAAACCAGTAGTTTTTTGGAAGCTTGGAACACCTTTCCAATGAAAGTGTCTTACGCCGTCTCTGCTTGTGGCTACTTCAAGAGGAAACAAACCATAGAGACAGAACGTAGAACCAATTTCTTTTGTGAAGTTTCAAAAAGCTAGCACAAACCATATTTGATTTAGACTTCCAAACACATCTATCTATATAGGAGGAAATAGAGTGAAAACTAAAAATTGGAAGTGTTACTGGAAACGAATGCTTCAAGCAAGAAGAGTGAAAATTGGGCAGCTAAGTGGACTTAGTGAACTGATCATTACCACAGAGAATCATATAGATTGGGTGAAAAAATATTTGCCGAGATTCCAGAAATCCAGTAGTTTTTTGGAAGCTTGGCACAACTTTGAAATGAAAGTGTCTTCGGCAGTCTCTGTTGGGCTACTTCTAGAGGAAACAAACCATAGAGATAGAACTTAGAACTACTTTATTTTGTCAAGTTTCAAGGAGCTAGCACAAACCGTGTGTGATTCAGAGTTCCAAACACATCTATCTATATCAGAGAAAACAGAGTGAAACGTAAAAACTCAAACTGTTACTGGTAACGAACGCTTCATCCTAGAAGAGTGAATATTGGGCAGCTAAGTGGACTTAGTGAACTGATCATTACCACAAGAATCATCAGGATCGGATGAAAAAATATTTGCCGACTATTCAGAAAACCAGTAGTTTTTTGGAAGCTTGGCACACCTTTCCAATGAAAGTGTCTTACGCAGTCTCTGCTTGTGGCTACTTCAAGAGGAAACAAACCATAGAGACAGAACTTAGAACTACTTTATTTTTTGAAGTTTCAAAAAGCTAGCACAAACCGTGTTTGATTTAGAGTTCCAAACACATCTATCTATATATTAGAAAACAGAGTGAAACCTAAAAGTTCAAAGTGTCACTGGAAACGAAAGCTTCAAGCAAGAAGAATGAAAATTGGGCATCTAAGTGAACTTATTGAATTGATCATTACCACAGAGAATCAGGAAGATTGGGTGAAAAAAAATTTGCCGAGATTTCTGAAAACCAGTACTATTTTGGAAGCTTGGCACAACTTTGAAATGAAAGTGTCTTTCGGCAGTCTCTGCTTGGGGTAATTCAAGAGGAAACAAACCACAAAGACAGAACTTAGAACTACTTTATTTTGTCAAGTTTCAAGGAGCTAGCACAAATCGTGTTTGATTTAGACTTCCAACCACATCTATCTATATAGGAGGAAATAGAGTGAAACCTAAAAATTCGAAGTGTTACTGGAAACGAACGCTTCAAGCAAGAAGAGTGAAAATTGGGCAGCTAAGTGGACTTAGTTAACTGATCATTACCACAGACAATCATCTAGATTGGGTGAAAAAATATTTGCCGAGATTTCAGAAATCCAGTAGTTTTTTGGAAGCTTGGCACACCTTTGAAATCAAAGTGTCTTCGGCAGTCTCTGTTGGGCTACTTCAAGAGGAAACAAACCATGGAGATAGAACTTAGAACTACTTTATTTTGTCAAGTTTCAAGGAGCTAGCACAAACCGTGTTTGATTCAGAGTTCCAAACACATCTATCTATATGTGAGAAAACAGAGTGAAACGTAAAAACTCAAACTGTTACTGGTAACGAACGCTTCATCCTAGAAGAGTGAATATTGGGCAGCTAAGTGGACTTAGTGAACTGATCATTACCACAAGAATCATCAGGATCGGATGAAAAAATATTTGCCGACTATTCAGGAAACCAGTAGTTTTTTGGAAGCTTGGCACACCTTTCCAATAAAAGTGTCTTACGGAGTCTCTGCTTGTGGCTACTTCAAGAGGAAACAAACCATAGAGACAGAACTTAGAACTACTTTATTTTGTGAAGTTTCAAAAAACTAGCAAAAACCGTGTTTGATTTAGAGTTCCAAACACATCTATCTATATAGGAGAAAACAGAGTGAAACCTAAAAATTCAAAGTGTCACTGGAAACGAACGCTTCAAGCAAGAAGAATGAAAATGGGGCATCTAAGTGGACTTATTGAATTGATCATAACCACAGAGAATCATGAAGATTGGGTGAAAAAAAATTAGCCGAGATTTCAGAAAACCAGTACTTTTTGGAAGCTTGGCACACCTTTGAAATGAAAGTGTCTTTCTGCAGTCTCTGTTGGGGTAATTCAAGAGGAAACAAACCACAAAGACAGAACTGAGAACTACTTTATTTTGTCAAGTTTCAAGGAGCTAGCACAAATCGTGTTTGATTTAGACTTCCAAACACATCTATCTATATAGGAGGAAATAGAGTGAAACCTAAAAATTCGAAGTGTTACTGGAAACGAACGATTCAAGCAAGAAGAGTGAAAATTGGGCAGCTAAGTGGACATAGTGAACTGATCATTACCACAGGGAATCATCAAGATTGCTTGAAAAAAATATTTGCCAAGATTCCAGAAATCCAGTAGTTTTTTGGAAGCTTGGCACACCTTTGAAATGAAAGTGTCTTAGGCAGTCTC